>NC_044995.1:8299103-8564666 GCF_008728515.1 Papio anubis | reverse complement strand
TGAGCTCAGCGGTCCGAGACCAGCCCAGGCAACATGGTGAAACCTCATCTGTACAAAAAATACAAAAGTTAGTCAGGTGTGATGGTGCATGCCTGGAGACAGCTATTCAGGAGGCTGAGGTGGGAGGTGGAGGTTGTAGTGAGTCAAGATCGCACCACTGCCCTACAGCCTGGGTGACAGAGCCAGACTTTGTCTCAAAAATCAATCAATCAATAATAAAAATGCAAAAATTAGCTGGGCGTGGTGGCACATGCCTGTAACCCCAGCTGCTCGGGAGGCTCAGGCAGGAGAACTGCTTGAACCCAGGAGGCAGAGACTGCAGTGAGCTGAGTTCCTGCCACTGCACTCCAGCCAGGGCCACAGAGCGAGACTCTGTCCCAAAAAGAGGGCCACTTGAACCCAAGAGATCTAGGCTGGAAGGGCCACCGCACTCCAGCCTGGGGAACAGACATCCCGTCCTAGATAAAAAACAAAGCAAACATAAAACCCCACCGTCATCCACGTCTGATGATAAGCATGCTCTGCAAATGTGTTACCAAGATCAGCGTCAACTTCAACGTTGCTTTTCTCAAACCGTAACCCTCGGGAAGGAAACACTTCCTTTTCTTTAGACAACAGAAAGTGCTTCTTTCCTCGAGACGGTCACAGCCTGAGATCTTCTTGCTCCAGCACCGTGGATTTTTTGTTGGAATTTTCCTTGACCAGGTTAAAATGGACAAAAACATAAAGATGCATGTATTGGCCCTGTTTGCATGTTTTCTGGAATCCAGAACATAAACCCCTAAAAGGACCATCTCCAGTTCCTTGCTTCAAAGGCTCAGCAGGTCAGCCTTGTTCATCAAGGGACAATCCTCCTGAGTTTTGTCTCTGGAAAGAAAAAGCAATGCCTACGACACATACCTTATGTTTAACCGAGAGAATTGAGCTGGATTTCTAGAGAACAGCAATGGATTTTGAGCCAAGTGTTCACTTGAGTTCCAGGACAGGGACCCACAGTCCCGAGGGGTGCATCCAAAATCAAGTTTACAATGTTCAAGACTATACATTGTCACACACAAACATTCTCCAGGATAGACCACAGGTGTGGTCATAAAAACCCGTCAAAATTTGAACCTAAATACACAAGTACCGGTGAGGCACGGTGGCTCACACCTCTAATCCTAGCATTTAGGAGGCCAAGACGGGAGAATCACCTGAGCTCAGGAGTTCGAGACCAGCCCCGGCAACATGGTGTAACCGCATGTGTATAAAAAATACAAAAGTGAGCCAGGTGTGGTGGTGCATGCCTGGAGACACTAATTCAGCAGGGCTTAGGTGGGAGGTGGAGGTTGCAGTGAGCCGAGATCGCACCACTACACTCCAGCCCAGGCGACAGAGCCAGACCTTGTCTCAAAAATAACCAACCAAACAAAAAAAACACACACACACAAAGAAACAAAAAATACCCAAGGTGATATCAGAGTATTCTCTGTATTTAGAACAGTATTTTGTGTGTATATATTGTATATAAAGAATATATGATAAAATATACATCATATATTTCTGAGATCCTGTCTCAAAGTTCTATACATTGTATGCCCTCAGGAAGAATCATTCCTGCACATAAGTGTTTGCTTTGGCAGGGCACATAAAAAAAATTGGGGCCGGGCGCGGTGGCTCACGCCTGTAATCCCAGCACTTTGGGAGGCCAAGGCGGGCGGATCACCTGAAGTCGGGAGTTCGAGACCAGCCTGACCAACATGGTGAAACCCCGTCTCTACTGAAAATACAAAATTATCTGGGCGTAATGGCGCATGCCTGTAATCCCAGCTACTAGGGAGGCTAAGGCAGGAGAATCGCTTGAACCTGGGAGGCGGAGGTTGTGGTGAGCCAAGATCGTGCCATTGCACTCCAGCCTGGGTAACAAGAGTGAAACTCCTTTTCAAAAAAAAAAAAAAAAAGAAAATTGGAATGACAGAGGACAGAGATTACCCTGGCCCCTGCACAAAGGTGACATCCAAATTCATGATGGTCTCGTATTTATCTATTTATTTTTATCTATTTAATTTCATTTTTATTATTTATTTTATTTTTCAGATGGAATCTTGCTCTGTGGCTCAGGCTGGAATGCAATGGTGTGATTCCAGCTCACTGAAATCTCCTCCTCCTGGGTTCAAGAGATTCTCCTGCCTCAGCCTCTGAGTAGCTGGAATTACAGATGTGCACCACCGCACCCGCTAATTTTTATATTTTTAGTAGAGACGAGGCTTTGCCATTTTGACCCTGTTGGTCTTGAACATGACCTCAGGTGATCCTCCCGTCTCGGCCTCCCAAAGTGCTGGGATTACAAGTGTGTGCCACCACACCTGGCTGATTTTTTACTTTTTTTGAGACTGAGTCTCACTCTGTTGCCCAGGCTGCAGTGCAGAGGCTCGATCTCAGCTCACTGAAAGTTCAGCCTCCCAGCCTCAAGCAATTCTCCTGCCTCATCCACCCGAGTAGCTGGGATTACAGGCGTGCATCAAGACCACGTCTCGCTAATTTTTTTATTTTTAGTACAGACAAGCTTTCACCGTGTTGGTCAGGCTGGTCTTGAACAACTAACCTCAGGTGATCCTCCTGTCTCGGCCTCCCAAAGCGCTGGAATGACAGGCGTGAGCCACCGTATCTGGACTAGTCCCATATTTAAAATTAGGAAAAAAAAAAGATGCCCACAACTAACCAGCAAATCATTTGTTGTTCAAGTACATCTCAAATACATCGTTTATCTAAAATACGTGTTTAACAGGGGGCCGGGCGTGAACCAAATAACATTCCTTACTTTCTTCTTGCCTGTGCATGCGTTAATATTCACATGTAGTCCCATCTACCAAGGACTGGGGAGGGGCAGAGGCAGGAGGATCTAAGCCCACTTTAGCCTGGGCAGCATAGTGAGACCCCGTCTCATGCATTTACCTCCTGGTCATGCACCCAAGATTTCAGCTTCATTTCCCCAATAAACACTGAAGCCCCACGCACTCCACCCCCGTGCTCCTGCTGAGCCGTGCACATCCCATCTGCAGGGGACACTGAGGTCCCTTCGACTCCACCTGACCCCACGTGAGGTTCTATCCCAGTGCCAGATAATTTCCCTAAAGTAAAAGGTGGTGATGGCCCCGTGGTGGCCCACGCCTGTATTCTCAGCACTTTGGAAGGCTGAGGCGAGTGGCGCACTTGAGGTCAGGGGTTTGAGACCAGTCTAGCCAACATGGTGAAATTCCATCTCTACTAAAAAAAAAAATACAAAAAGTAGCCAGGTGCGGTATTGGGCTCCCGTAATTCCAGCTACTCAGGAGGCTGAAGCAGGAGAATTGCTTGAACCTGGGAGGCGGTGGTTGCAGTGAGCCAAGATTGCGCCACTGCACTCCAGCCTGGGTCACAGAGCAAGATTCTATTTCAAAAGAGAGGACCATTTGAGCCCAAGAGACCAAGGTTGGAAGTGCCCCCCCCACTCCAGCCTGGGCAACAGAGACCTTATCTTAGAGAAACAACAACAACCAAAATCAGAAGCCCACCATCATCCAAGTCTGATAAGCATGCTCTGCAAATGCATTACCAAGATCAGCACCAACTTCAACGTTGCTTTTCTCAAACCGAAACACTCTAGACGGAAGCGATTTGTTTTCTTTCAGACAACAGAAACCGCTTCCCTCCAGAGAGTCACAGCATGAGATCTTCTTGCTCCAGCAATCCGGATTTTTTGATGAAATTTCCCTACACCAGGTTAAAATGGACACAAAAATAAAGATGCATTTATTGGCCCTGTTTGCGTGTTTTTCGGAATCCAGAACATAACCCTCTGAAAGGACCATCTCCAGTTCTTTGCTTCAAAGGCTCAGCAGGTTAGCCTTGTTCATCACGGGGCAATCCTCCTGAGTTTTGTCTCCAAAGAGAAAAAGCAGTGACTACTAGACATACCTTTTTATTTTTTGAGATGAAGTCTCGCTCTGTCACCCAGGCTGGAGTGCAGTGGCATGATCTCAACTCACTGCAACCTCTGCTTCCTGGGTTTAAGCAATTCTCCTGCCTCAGCCTCTCAAGTAGCTGAGGTTACTGGTGGGGGCGACCACGCCTGGCTAATTTTTGTATTTTTAGTAGAGATGGATTTCACCGTGTTGGTCAGGATTGTCTCGAACTCCTGACTTTGCGATCCTCCCACCGGGGTCTCCCAAAGTGCTGGGATTACAGCTGTGAGCCACACGCCTGGTCTAATTTTTGTATTTTTAGTAGAGACATGGTTTCACCATGCAGGTTAATCTGGTCTTGAGCTCCTGACTTCAGGTGGTCTGACCACCTCGGCCTCCCAAAGTGCTGGGATTATAGGCGTGAGCCCCTGCGCCCAGCCCACATAACTTATTCTTAACCAAGATAATTGGCCTGGAATTCATGAGAACAGAAATGGACGTTGAGCCAAGTGTTCACTTGAGTCTAATAGGGACACATAGTCCCATGGGAAAGTTATCCAAACTATTCTGCAGGTTGAAGAATATACCTTGTCACACACACAAACATCCTCCAGGATAGACCACAGGCTAGGATGTAAAAGTTCCTCAATAAAATGTGAGCAGAAACAAACAAGTAAGGCTGGGGCACGCTGGCTCACACCATTCATCTCAGCAGCTTAGGAGGACAAGGCGAGAGGATCAGTTGAGCTCAGCGGTCCGAGACCAGCCCAGGCAACATGGTGAAACCTCATCTGTACAAAAAATACAAAAGTTAGTCAGGTGTGATGGTGCATGCCTGGAGACAGCTTACTCAGGAGGCTGAGGTGGAGGTGGAGGCTGTAGTGAGTCAAGATCGCACCACTGCCCTACAGCCTGGGTGACAGCCAGACTTTGTCTCAAAAAAAAATCAATCAATCAATAATAAATGCAAAATTAGCCAAGGTGTGGTGGCACATGCCTGTAACCCCGAAGCCACTGGGAGGCCTTGCAGGAGAATCGCTTGAACCCAGGCAGAGACTGCAGGAGCTGAGTTCCTGCCACTGCACTCCAGCCAGGGCCACAGAGCAAGACTCTGTCCCAAAAGAGGGGCCACTTGAACTCCAGAGATCTTAGGCTGAAGGGCCACCGCGACTCCAGCCTGGGGAACAGACATCCCGGCCCTAGATAAAACAGCAAACATAAAACCCTAACTGTCATCCACGTCTGATGATAAGCATGCTCTGCAAATAAAGACAAGACTAGCGCCAACTTCACTATTCTCAAATCAGAACCCTGGAAGGAAACACTTTCTTTAGACAACAGAGTGCTTTTCCCTCGAGACGGTCACAGCCTGAGATCTTTCTTGCTCCACAAAATTTTGTTGGAATTTTCCTTGACCAGGTTAAAATGGACACAAAAATAAAGATGCATGTATTGGCCCTGTTTGCATGTTTTCTGGAATCCAGAACATAAACCCCAAAAAGGACCATCTCCAGTTCTTTGCTTCAAAGGCTCAGCAGGTTAGCCTTGTTCATCAAGGGACAATCCTCCCGAGTTTTGTTCCCAAAGAGAAAAAGCAATGCCTTGTAGACATACATACCTTATATTTAACCAAGAGAATTGGGCTGGATTTCTAGAGAAGAGCGATGGATACTGAGCCAGGTGTTCACCGGAGTTCCAGCACAGGGACACACAGTCTTTATGGAAGCAACCAAAATGGAATCTAAGAAGTTGAAGAATATACATTGTCTCACACACAAACATCCTCCAGGGTAGACCACAGGCGAGGACGTAAACACTCCTCAATGAAATTTGAACGGAAATACAGAAGGCCAGGCGTGGTGGCTCACACCTGTAATCCCAGCACTTTGGGAGGCCAAAGCCGGTGGATCATGAGGTCAGGAGTTTGAGACCAGCCTGGCCACCATGGCAAAATCCCATCTGTACAAAAAATACAAAAAATTAGCCAGGCGCAGTGATGGGCGCCTGTGATCCCAGCTACTTGGGAGGCTAAGGCAGGAGAATCGTCTGAATCCGGGAGGGAGGTTGCAGTGAGCTGAGATCCAGCCTGGGTGACAGAGTGAGACCCCATCTCAAAAAAAAAAAAAAAAAAAAAAAGGGCTGGGTGCCATGGCTCACACCTGTAATCCCACCACTTTGGGAGGCCAAGGCGGGCGGATCACGAGGTCAGGAGATCGAGACCGTCCTGGCTAACATGGTGAAACCCCGTCTCTACCAAAAAATACAAAAAACTAGCCGGGCGAGGTGGTGGGCGCCTGTAGTCCCAGCTACTTGGGAGGCTGAGGCAGGAGAATGGTGTGAACCCGGGAGGCGGAGCTTGCAGTGAGTGGAGATGGCGCCACTGCACTCCAGCCTGGGCGACAGAGCAAGACTGCGTCTCAAAAAAAAAAAAAATAATAATAATAATAATTAATTAATTAATTAAAAAAACAAAACGAACAAACAAAAAAACAAATATTATCCAGCTGTGGGATGGGCACCTGTAAATCTCAGCTACTTGGGAAGCTGAAGCAGGAGAATCACTTGAACCCAGGAGGCGGAGGTTGTAGTGAGCCAAGATGGCATCACTGCACTCCAGTCTCGGTGACAGAGAGAGCCTCTGCCCCCCAAAAAGGACCATTTAAATCCAAGAGACCTAGGTTGGATATGCCGTCGCACTCCAGCACGGGCAACACAGACCCTGCCTTAGAATAAAAAGGCAAAACCAAAACGGAACCCCACCATCGTTCAAGTGTGATAAGCATGCACTGCAAATGTATTACCAAGATCAGCATCCACTTCAACGTTGCTTTTCTCAAACCGTAACCCAGCAAAGAGAAGCACTTTCTTTTCGTTTAGACAACAGAAAGGGCTTCCCTTTGTAGGGTCACAGCATGAAATCTTCTTGCTCCAGCACTCTGCGTTTCTTGTGGAAATTTTCCTTAACCAGGTCAAAATGGACACAAAAATAAAGATACATGTATTGGCCCTGTTTGCATGTTTTCTGGAATCCAGAACATAAACCGCTAAAAGGACCATCTCCAGTTCCTTCCTTCCAAGAATCCACACGTTAGCCTTGTTCATCAAGGGACAATCCTCCTGAGTTTTGTCTCTAAAGAGAAAAAGCAATGCCGACTACACATACCTTATCTTTACCAAGAGAACCGGGCTGGATGTCTAGAGAACAACAATGGATTTTGAGCCAAGTGTTCACTTGAGTTCCAGTACAGGGACACAGTCCCGATGGAAGCATCCAAAATGGAATCTAAATTAGCCAGGCATGGTGGCGCACGCCTGTAATCCTAGCTTCTCAGGAGGCTGAGGCAGGAGAATTGGTTGAACCCAGGAAGAGGAGGTTGCAGTGAGCCAAGATCGTACCACTGCACTCTAGCCTGGGAGACAGAGCGAGACTCTGTCTCAACAACAATAATTAATTAATTAATTAATTAAACAAAAATTAGCTGGGTGTGGTGGCTCATGCCTGTAATCTGCTCAGGAGGCTGAGTCAGGAGAATGGCTTGAACGTAGGAGGCAGAGGTTGCAGTGAGCAGAGTTTCTGCCACTGCCCTCCAGCCTGGGTCACAAAGCGAGACTGAACCAAAAAAAAGGACCGCTTGAGCCCAAGAGATCTGTTAAAAGAGCCACCGCACTCCAGCCTGGGCAGCAGACACCGTGTCATAGAGAAAAAAACAGGCTCGGCGTGGTGGCTCACGCTTGTCATCTCAGCACTTTGGGAGGATGAGGTGGGCAGATTACCTGAGGTCAGGAGTTCGAGACCAGCCTGGCCAACATGGTGAAACCCGTCTCTGCTAAAAATACAAATAATTAGCTGGGCATGGTGGCACAGGCCTGTAATCCCAGCTACTCAGGAGGCTGAGGCAGGAGAACTGCTTGAGCCTGGGAGACAGAGGTTGCATTGAGCCGAGATCATGCCACTGCATTCCAGCCTGGGTCACAGAGCAAGACTGTGTCTCAAAAAACAAATAAACAAACAAAAACACCCCAGAAGCCCACCATCATCCAGGTCTGATGGTAAGCCTGCTCTGCAAATGTATTACCAAGATCAGCATCAGCTTTGACGTTCCTTTTCTCAAACAGTAATCCTCTAAAAGGGTGCACTTTCTTTTTCTGACCACAGAAAGTGCCTCCCTGTAGAGGGTCACAGCCTGAGATCTTCTTGCTCTGGCACCGTGGATTTCTTGTTGGAATTTTCCTTGACCAGGTTAAAATCGACACAAAAATAAAGATGCATGTATTTGTCCTGTTTGCATGTTTTCTAGAATCTAGAATATAAACCCCTAAAAGGACCATCTCCAATTTCTTCCTTCAAAGGCTCAGCAGGTTAGCCTTGTTCATCGAGGGGCAATCCTCCTGAGTTTTGTTCCCAAAGAGAAAAAGCAATGCCTACTAGACGCACCTTATATTTCACCAAGAGAATTGGGCTGGATTTCTAGAGAACAGCCACGGATTTTGAGCCAAGTGTTCACTTGAGTTCCAGGACAGGGACACACAGTTCCGATGGGGGCATCCAAAATGGAATCTACGATGAAGAATACACATTGTCATAAGCAAAAACGTTCTCCCGGAGAGACCACAGGCTATGCTGTAAAAGCTCCTCAATAGAATTTGAGCAGAAATACACAAGTACAGGTGGGGCACGGTGGCTCACACCACTCATCCCAGCACTTTAGAAGGCTGAGACGGGAGGGTCACTTGAGCTCAGGAGTTCAACATGAGCCTGGGCAACATGGTGAAACCATGTCTGTAAAACAAATACAGAAGTTAGCCAGGTATGGTGGTGCATGCCTGGAGACAGCTATTCAGGAGGCTGAGGTTGGGGGTAGAGGTTGCAGTGAGCCCAGATCGCACCACTGCACTTCAGCCTGGGCGATGGAGTGAGACTCTGTCTCAAAAATAAATAAATAAATAAATTATAAAAATATAAAAATTGGGCCGGGCGCGGTGGCTCAAGCCTGTAATCCCAGCACTTTGGGAGGCCGAGGCGGGTGGATCACGAGGTCAGGAGATCGAGACCATCCGGGCTAACATGGTGAAACCTCGTCTCTACTAAAAATACAAAAAACTAGCCGGGCGTGGTGGCGGGCGCCTGTAGTCCCAGCTACTCGGAGGCTGAGGCAGGAGAATGGCGTGAACCTGGGAGGCGGAGCTTGCAGTGAGCCGAGATCGCGCCACTGCACTCCAGCCTGGGTGACACAGCGCGAGACTCCGTCTCAAAAAAAAAATATATATATATATAAAAATTAACCAGGTATGGTGGCACATGCCTGTAATCCCAGCTGCTCAGGAGGCTGAAGCAAGAGAATCTCTTGAACCCAGGAGGCAGAGGTTGCAGTGAGCAGAGTTCCTGACACTGCATTCCAGCCAGGGCCACAGAGCAAGACTCTGTCCCAAAATAGAGGGCCACCTGAACCCCAGAGAACTAGGTTGGAAGTGCCACCACACTCCAGTCTGGGCAACAGACACCCTGTCTACGAAAAAAAAAAACAAACCCCACAGTACCCCAACATCATCCACGTCTGATTATAAGCATTCTCTGCAAATGTATTACCAAGATCAGCGCTGCTTTTCTCAAACAGTAACACTCTAAAGGGAACCATTTTCTTTTCTTTCAGATCACAGAAATCGCTTCCCTCTAGAGGGTCACAGCCTGAGACCTTCTTGCTCCAGCATCGTGGATTTTTTGTTGTAATTTTCCTTGACCAGGTTAAAATGGACACAAAAATAAAGATGCATTTATTGGCCCCGTTTGCGTGTTTTCTGGAATCCAGAATATAAACCCCTAAAAGGACCATCTCCAATTCCTTCCTTCAAAGAATCAGCAGGTCAGCCTTGTTTATCAAGAAGGAATCCTCCTGAGCTTTGTCTCCAGAAAGAAAAAGCAATGCTGACTACACATACCTCATATTTAACCAAGAGAATCGGGCAGGATTTCTAGAGAACAGCAATGGATGGAGAGCCAAGTGTTGACTTGAGTTCCAGCACAGGGACACACAGTCCAGATGGGAGCGTCCAAAATGGAATCTAAGATGTTGAAGAATATATATTGTCTCACACACAAACATTCTCCAGGATAGACCACAGGTTACACTGTAAATGCTCCTCAGTAACATTTGAACAGAGATACACAAGGACAGGTGGGGTGCGGTGGCTCTCACCTCTAATTCTAGCACTTTAGGAGGCTGCGACGGGAGGATCACCTGAGCTCAGGAGTTCAAGACCAGCCCCGGCAACATCGTGAAACCCTACGTGTACAAAAAAATACAAAAGTGAGCCAGGTGTGGTGGTTCATGCCGGTAGACACTAATTCAGTAGGCTCAGATGGGAGGTGGAGGCTGCAGTGAGCTGATATCGCCCCACTACACCCCAGACTGGGTGATGGAGCCAGACCTTGTCTCGAAAATAACCAACTGGCCCGGCGCGGTGGCTGAGAGGCAAAGGTTGGAGGGAGCCGAGATCCTGCCACTGCCTTCTAGGCTGAGCAACAGTGAGACTCCATCTCAAAAATAAATAAATGAAATTTTTAAAATGCAAATATTAGTCAGCCGTGGTGTCAAACGCCTATAATCCCAGCTATTCGGGAATGTGAGGCAGGAGAATCGCTTGAAACTGGGAGGTGGAGGTTGCAGTGAGCCAAGATCGCGCCACTGCACTCCAGCCTGGGTCATAGAGCAAGACTCTATCCCTAAAAAGAGGACCATTTGACCGAGGAGACCTAGGTTGGAAGTGCCGCCACACTTCAGGCTGGGCAACAGAGACACTGCCTCGGCCGGGCGCGGTGGCTCACGCCTGTAATCCCAGCACTCTGGGAGGCTGAGGCGGGCGGATCACGAGGTCAGGAGATCGAGACCATCCTGGCTGACACAGTGAAACTCTGTCTCTACTAAAACAACAAAAAATTAGCCAGGCTGAGGCAGGAGAATGGTGTGAACCTGGGAGGCGGAGCTTGCAGTGAGCCAAGATTGCGCTACTGCATCCAGCCTGGGCGACAGAGCGAGACTCCATCTCAAAAGCAAAACAAAACAAAACAAAACAAAAAAGAAAAAAAAAAACAAAAACCCAAAACCAAAACAGAACTACACCGTCGTCCATGTCTGATGATAAGCATGCTCTGCAAAGTTATTACCAAGATCAGCATCAACTTCAACGTTGCTTTTCTCAAACGGTAACACTCCAAAGGGAAGTGCGTTCTTTTCTTTTAGACAACAGAAAGTACTTCCCTTTGGAGGGTCACAGCATGAGATCTTCTTGCTCCAGCACTCTGGGATTTTTGTTGACCAGGTTAAAATGGACAGAAAAGTAAAGATGAATGTATTGGCCCTGTTTGCCTGTTTTCTGGAATCCAGAATATAAACCCCTAAAAGGACCATCTCCAGTTCCTTGCTTCAAACGCTCAGCATGTTAGCCTTGTTCATCAACGGACAATCCTCCTGAGTTTTGTCGCCAAAGAGAAAAAGCAATGTCTACGACACATACCTTATATTTAAACAAGAGAACTGAGCTGGATTTCTAGGGAACAGCAATGGATTTTGAGCCAAGTGTTCACTTGAGTTCCAGGACAGGGACACACAGTCCTGATGGGGGTGTCTGAAATGGAATCTAAGATGTTGAAGAGGACAGCCCGGTGGCTCGTGCTGGTAATTATATTATCAATATCAGACAATATAATAAAATGTATATTATATACGTTTGAGCCCCTGTGTCAGAAAAGGAAAGCTCTATATGTTGTATGCTTACAGGAAGAATAATTCCTACACAGAACAGCATGCATTAAAACAAAATTGGTACAAAAAATTAGCCGGGCATGGTGGTGAGCGCCTGTAATCCCAGCTACTCCGGAGGCTGAGTGAGGCAGGGGAATCACTTAAACCCGGAAGGCGGAGATTGCAGTGAGCCGAGGTTGCACCACTGCACTCCAGCCGGGGCGACAAGAACAAAACTCCATCTCAAAACAAAAAAAAAAAATCAGAATGACAGAGATTCCCATGTCCGCTGCACAAAGTGACACAGAAATTCATCATGGGTTCCATATTTGAAATTAGGAAATACAGGCCGGGCGTGGTGGCTCAAGCCTGTAATCCCAGCACTTTGGGAGGCCGAGACGGGCGGATCACGAGGTCAGGAGATCGAGACCATCCTGGCTAACAAGGTGAAACCCCGTCTCTATTAAGAAATACAAAAAACTAGCTGGGCGAGGTGGCGGGCGCCTGTAGTCCCAGCTACTCGGGAGGCTGAGGCCGGAGAATGGCGTGAACTCGGGAGGCGGAGCTTGCAGTGAGCTGAGATCCGGCCACTGCACTCCAGCCTGGGTGACAGAGTGAGACTCCGTCTCAAAAAAATAAATAAATAAAATTAAAAAAAAATAAATAAAATAAAATAAAATTAGGAAATACAGGCCGGGCGCAATGCCTCACGCCTGTAATACCAGCTCTTTGGGAGGCTGAGGCAGGTGGGTCACCTGAGATCAAGAGTTTGCAACTAGCCTGATCAACATGGTGAAAGCCCATTTCTACCAAATACAAAAGCCGAGCTAAGCATGGTGGTGAATGCCTATGATCGCAGCTGCTTAGGGAGGGTGAGGCAGGAGAATTGCTTGAACTTTGGAGGCAGAGGCTGCAGTGAGCCGAGTTCATGCCATTGTACTCCAGCCTGGGCAACAAAGTGAGACTCTGTCAAAAAAAACAAACAGAAAACAGTAACAAAAAACAAAACTAAACGAGGTGTGATCAGTGCATGGTATAGTCTGGAAATCAAAGGAGCCTCCCACCGCGGCATCTGCAGTAGCTGGGACTCTGTGCCCCACATTGCCTGGCCACGTCAACTATCTTTGAAATGGGTCAGCAGCAGAATGTGGCTCACACCTGTGGCATCGCTTGAGCTCAGGAGTTTGGACCTTCCTGAGCAACAGAGACCACATCTGGATGAAAAATTAAAAACTCAGCCAAGTGTGGTGGCACGTCCCATGTAGTCCCAACTACGTGGGAGGCTGAGTCAAGGGGACACTTGAGGATGGGTGAGGTGGTTCACGCTTGTAATCCCAGCACTTTGGGAGGCCGAGGGGGCGGATCACCTGAGGTCAGGAGCTGAAACCAGCCTGGCCAACGTGGTGAAACCCTGTCTCTTCTAAAAATACAAAAACTAGGCCAGACGTCATGGCTCATGCCTGTAATCCCAGCACTTTGGGAGGCCAAGGTGGGCAGCTCACATGAGGTCAGGAGTTTGAGACCAGCCTGGCCAACATGGTGAAACCCTGTCTCTACTAAAAAAAAAAAAATTCTGGTCGGGCGCAGTGGCTCACGCCTGTAATCCTGGCACTTTGGGAGGCCGAGGTGGGCGGATCACGAGGTCAGGAGATCAAGACCATCCTGGCTAACATGGTGAAACCCCATCTCTACTAAAAATATAGCCGGGCGTGGTGGCACACGCCTGTAGTCCCAGCTACTCGGGAGACTGAGGCAGGAGAATGGCGTGAACCGGGGAGGCGGAACTTGCAGTGAGCCGAGATCGCGCCACCGCATTCCAGCCTGGGCGACAGAGCGAGATTCCGTCATGGGGAAAAAAAAAAAAAAAAGAAAAAGAAAAAAAAAAAGAAAAAAAGTAGCCAAGCATGGTGGTGTGTTCTTGTAATTTCAGCTACTCGGGAGGCTGAGGCAGGAGAATTGCTTGAACCTGAGAGGCGGAGGCTGTAGAGAGCCAAGATCACATGACTGCACTCCACCCTGGGCAACAGCGAGACTCCGTCTCAAAAATAAAAATAATAAATGAATAATAAAGAAAAGGAGAATCGCTTCAACCCGGGAGGCAGAGGTTGCAGTGAGCAGAGTTCCTGCCATTGCACTCCAGCCTGAGTCACAGAGCAAGACTCTGCCCCAAACAAGAGGACCATATGAGCACAAGAGATCTAAGTTGGAAGTGCCACTGCACTCTAGCCTGGACGACAGACACCCTGTCTTAGGAAAAACAAAACACAAAAAACCAAAATACCACTATCAGCAAAGTCTGATTATAAGCATGTTCTGCAAATGTATTACCCAGATCAACATCAAATTAAACGTTGCTCTTCTCAAAGAGTAACCCTCTAAAGGGATGCACGTTCTTTTCTTTCAGACAACAGAAAGCGCTTCCCTCTAGAGGGTCACAGCATGGGATCTTCTTGCTCCAGCACTGTGGATATTTTGTTGGAATCTTCCTTGACCAGGTTAAAATGGACACAAAAATAAAGATGCATTTATTGGCCCTGTTTGCATGTTTTCTGGAATCCAGAACATAAACCCCTAAAACCATCTCCAGTTCCTTGCTTCAAAGGTTCAGCAGGTTAGCCTTGTTCATCAAGGGACAACCCTCCTGAGTTTTGTCTCCAGAAAGAAAAATCAATGCCAACTAGACATACCTTATATTTAACCAAGAGAATTGGGCAGGATTCCTAGAGAACAGCAATGGATTTTGAGCCAAGTGTTCACTCGAGTTCCAGCCCAGGGACACACAGTTCCGATGGGAGCATCCAAAATGGAATCTACAATGTTGAAGAATATACATTGTTATACACACAAACATCCTCCAGGATAGACCCCAGGCTAGGACGTAAAAGCTCCTCAATAAAATTCGAGCAGAAACAAACAAGTAAGGGTGGGGCACGCTGGCTGATACCATTAATCACAGCAGTTTAGGAGGCCCAGGCGGGAGGACCACTTGAGCTCAGGGGTTCGAGACCAGCCCGGGCAACGTGGTGAAACCTCATCTGTACAAAAAATACAAAAGTTGGGCCGGGCGCGGTGGCTCAAGCATGTAATCCCAGCACTTTGGGAGGCCGAGGCGGGCGGATCACAAGGTCAGGAGATCGAGACCATCCTGGCTAACACGGTGAAACCCCGTCTCTACTAAAAAATACAAAAAACTAGCTGGGCGAGGTGGCTGTCGCCTGTAGTCCCAGCTACACGGGAGGCTGAGGCAGGAGAATGGCGTAAACCTGGGAGGCGGAGCTTGCAGTGAGCTGAGATCCGGCCACTGCACTCCAGCCCGGGCGACAGAGCAAGACTCCGTCTCAAAAAAAAAAAAAAAAAAAAAAAAAAAAATACAAAAGTTAGCCAGGTGTGGGGGTGCATGCCTGGAGACAGCTATTCAGGAGGCTGACATGGGAGGTAGAGCTTGCAGTGAGCTGAGATCACACCACTGCACTATAGCCTGGGTGACAGAGCGAGACTCTGTCTCAAAAACAAACAAATAAATCAATTTTAAAAATGCAAAAATGAGCCGGGCGTGGTAGCATATGCCTGTAACCCTGCTTGGGAGGCTGAGGCCGGAGAATTGCTTGAACCCAGGAGACAGAGATTGCACTGAGCCAAGTTCCTGCCACTGCACTCCAGTCAGGGTAACAGAGCGAGCGAGACTCTATTTCAAAAAGAGGATCACTTGAGCCCAAGAGATCTAGGTTGGAAGGGCCACCGCACTCCAGCCTGGGCAACAGAGACACCTTGTCTTAGATAAAAAACCAAACCAAACCAAACCCCACCATCATCCACGTCTGATCATAAGCATGCTCTGCAAATGTGTTACCAAGATCAGCATCAACTTCAACGCGCTTTTCTCAAACCGTAACCCTCGGAAAGAAAGCACTTTCTTTTCTTTAAGACAACAGTAAGCACTTCTTACCTCCAGATAGTCACAGCCTGAGATTTTCTTGCTCCAACACCGTGGATTTTTTGTTGGAATTCTCTTGACCAGGTCAAAATGGACACAAAAATAAAGATGCATGTATTGGTCCTGTTTGCATATTTCCTGGAATCCAGAATATCAACTCCTAGAAGGACCATCTTCAGTTCCTTGCTTCAAAGAATCAGCAGGTTAGCCTTGTTCACCACAGGACAATCCTCCTGAGTTTTGTCTCTGGAAAGAAGAAGCAATGCCGCTGGGCGCAGTGGCTCACGCCTGTAATCCCAGCACTCTGGGAGGCTGAGGTGGGCGGATCACGAGGTCAGCAGATTGAGACCATCCTGGCTAACAGAGTGAAACCCCATCTCTACTAAAAAATTCAAAAAACTAGCTGGGCGCGGTGGCAGGCGCCTGTAGTCCCAGCTACTCGGGAGGCTGAGGCAGAAGAATGGCGTGAACCCGGGAGGCGGAGCTTGCAGTGAGTGGAGATTGCGCCACTGCACTCCAGCCTGGGCGACAGAGCCAGACTCCATCTCAAAAAAAAGAAAAAAAAAAAAAGCCTACTAGAAATACATCATATTTAACCAAGAGAAATCGGCAGGATTTCTGTGGGTGACTTGGGCAGGAGACCGAAGGCACAAGCCATTCCAGTATAATAAAGAAAATATATACAATAAGAATAGTTATACTAGAAATAGATTACAGGTATGATTATGTATGAATATTATTAATCATTAGTTTGTAGCATGACTCTTTATTCCAATATTATAATAATCTGTGTTCTACAATTATAACCTAGGAAAAACCAGGCCATACAGAGATAGGAGCTGAAGGGACACGGTGAGAAGTGACCGCAAGAGTGGGAGCCCTCTGTTATGCCACTAGAGGGCTCCCTGGTCTAGTGGTAACGCCAGTGAGAAGGCGCCAGTTACTTAGCAGACCTTGGTCTAGCCGTAGCGCCAGTGCCTGGGAAGGCACCCCTTAGCAGACCAGGAAAGCAAGTCTCCCTTTCCCCACGGGAGTTAGAGAAGACTCTGCTCCACCACCTCTTGTGGAAGCCCTGACATCAGTCAAGCCCACCCGCAGTCATCCGGAGGCCTAAACGTCTCCCTGTGATGCTGTGCTTAGCAGTCATGCTCCTGGTCCACTTTCATGCTCCACCCTGCACACCTGGCTCGGCCTTCTAGATAGCAGTAGCAGAATTAGTGAGAGTACTAAAGTCTTTGAACTCTCCGAGAAATACATAGAAGAAATAATGACGTAACCTGTCCCCTCTCTCTCTCCGTCTAAGCTACCAAATAGGGAAGGGCCCCCGTCCCGTGGACACGTGACTCACGTCATCTTACCTATCATTAGAGGTGACTCACACTCCTTACCCTTCCCTCTTGCCTTGTATACAATAAATAACAGTGCGGCCAGGCATTCAGGGCCACTACCGGTCTCTGCGCCTTGGTGGTAGTGGTCCCCCGGGCCCAGCTGTCTTTTTTTCTCTTTGTCTTGTGTCTTTATTTCTACAATTTCTTGTCTCTGCACACGAAGAGAAAAACCCACAGGTCCAGTAGGGCTGGACCCTACAGATCTCTAGAGAACAGCAGTGGATTTTGAACCAAGTGTTCACTTGAGTTCCAGCACAGGGACACACAGTCCCGATGGGAGCATCCAAAATGGAATATACAATGTTGAAGAATATACATTGTCTCACACACAAACATTCTCCAGGATAGAGGCTAGGCGGTAAAAACTCCTCAATAAAATTTGAACACAAATACACAAGTACAGCTGGGGTGCAATGGCTCACTCCTTTAATCCCAGCACTTTAGGGGCCGAGATGGGAGGATCACATGAGCTCAGGAGTTCGAGGCCAGCCCCGGCAACACGGTGTAACCCCACATGTACAAAAAATACAAAAGTGAGCCAGGTGTGGTGGTGCATGCCTGTAGACACGAATTCAGCAGGTTTAGGTGGGAGGCGGAGGTTGCAGTGAGCTGAGATCGCACAACTGCACTCCAGCCTGGTCGATAGAGCCAGACCTTGTCTCAGAAATAACCAACCAAATGCCGGGCGCGATGGCTCAAGCCTGTAATCCCAGCACTTTGGGAGGCCGAGACGGGCGGATCACAAGGTCAGGAGATCGAGACCATCCTGGCTAACATGGTGAAACCCCGTCTCTACTAAAAATACAAAAAACTAGCCGGGCGAGGTGGCGGGCGCCTGTAGTCCCACCTACTCGGGAGGCTGAGGCAGGAGAATGGCGTAAACCCGGGAGGCGGAGCTTGCAGTGAGCTGAGATCCGGCCACTGCACTCCAGCCTGGGCAACAGAGCGAGACTCCGTCTCAGAAAAAAAAAAAAAAAAAGAAATAACCAACCAAACAAATAAAACACACACACACAGAAACAAACAAAAATACTCAAGGTGATATCAGGGTATTCTTTGTATTTAGAACAGTATTTTGTGTGTAAATGATTATCTTATATATATGATGAAATACGCATCATATATTTTTGAGACCCTGTCTCAAAGAAAGTTCCATATATGGTCACAGGAAGAATCATTCCTACATGAGTGCTAGCTTTGGCAGTGCACATAAAAAAAAAAATTGGAATGACAGAGATTACCCTGGCCCCTGCACAAAGGTGACAACCAAATTCATGATGTTCCTGTGTTTATGTATTTATTTTTATTGATTGATTTCATGTTATTTTTATTATTTATTTATTTATTTTTGAGATGCAATCTTGCTCTGTGGCTCAGGCTGAAATGCAATGGCATGATTTCAGCTCACTGAAATCTCCTCCTCCTGGGTTCAAGCAATTCTCTTGCCTCAGACTTCCGAGTAGCTGGAATTACAGATGTGCACCACTGCACCCAGCTAATTTTTGAATTTTTGGTAGAGACAAGGTTTTGCCATGTTGGCCCCGTTGGTCTTGGACTTCTGACCTCAGGTGATCCTCCCGTCTTGGCCTCCCAAAATGCTGGGATTACAGGTGTGCACCACCACACCTGGCTTACTTTTTTACTTTTTTCAGACTGAGTCTCACTCTGTTGCCCAGGCTGGAGTGCAGTGGTGCAATCTCAGCTCACTGAAAGCTCAGCCTCCTGGCTTCAAGCCATTCTCTTGCCTCAGTCTCCCGAGTAGCTGGGATTGCAGGCATGCACCACCACCATGTCTTGCTAATATTTGTATTTTTAGTACAGACGAGGTTTCATCATGTTGGCCAGGCTGGTCTGGAACAATTGACCTCAGGTGACCCTCCTGTCTCAGCCTCCCAAAGTGTTGGAATGACAGGCGTGAGCCACCATACCCAGAATAGTCCCATCATTAAAATTAGGAAAAACAAAGACGCCCACACCTAAAGAGCAAATCATTTATTGTTGAAGTACATCTCAAATACATCGTTTATCTAAAATACAAGTTTAACTGAGGGCCGGGTACAAACCAAATAATGGTCCTTACTTTCTTCTTGCCTGTGCATGGGTTAATATTCACATGTAGTCCCAGCTACCAAGGACTGGGGAAGGGCAGACGCAGGAGGATCTAAGCCCACTTTAGCCTGGGCAGCATAGTGAGACCCCCGTCTCATGCATTTATCTCCTGGTCATGCACCCAAGATTTCAGCTTCATTTCCCCAATAAACACTGAAGCCCCACGTACTCCACCTCCGTGCTCCTGCTGAGCCGTGCACATCCCATCGGCAGGGGACACTGAGGTCCCTTCAACTCCACCTGACCCCACATGAAGTTCTATCCCAGTGCCAGAAAAATTTCCATGAAGTAAAAGGTGGTGATGGCCTCGCACAGTGGCTCACGCCTGTATTCTCAGCACTTTGGGAGGCCGAGGCCAGTGGCTCACTTGAGGTCAGAGGTTTGAGACCAGCCTGGCCAACATGGTAAAATCCTGTCTTTACTTAAAAAAAAAAAAAAAAAAAAAAATTCAGGCCAGGCACGTTGGCTCATGCCTGTAATTGCAGCACTTTGGGAGGCTGAGGCGGGTGAATCATTTGACATTGGGAGTTTGAGACCAGCCTGACCAACATGGAGAAACCCCATATCTACTAAAAATACAAAATTAGCCAGGAGTGTTGGCACGCGCCTGTAATCCCAGCTACTCAGGAGGCTGAGGCAGGAGAATCACTTGAACCCGGGAGGCAGAGGTTGCATGGGCTGAGATCATGTCATTGTACTCCAGCCTGGGCAACAACAGTGAACCTCCATCTCTCTCTCTCTTTCTCTCTCTCTCTCTCTCTCACACACACACACACACACACACACACTCAAAAAGTAGCCAGGCGTGGTGGCGGGCACCTATAATTCCAGCTACTCAGGAGGCTGAGGCAGGAGAATTGCTTGAACCTGAGAGGCAGAGGTTGGAGTCAGCCGGGATCATGTCACGGCCCTCCAGACTTGGCAACGGCAAGACTCCATCTCAGAAATAAATAAATGAATGAATAAAAAGGAAAAATACAAATATTAGCTGGGGCATGATGTCAGGTGCCTGTAATCCCAGCTACTCAGGAAGCAGAGGCAGGAGAATTGCTCGAACCCAAGAGATGGAGGGTGCAGTGAGCTGAGATTGCACCACTGCACTCCAGCCTGAGTCACAGAACAAGACTCGGTCCCAAAAAAGAGGACCATTTGAGCCCAAGAGACCTAGGGCGGAAGTGCCTCTGTACTCCAGCCCGGGCCACAGAGACCCTGTCTTAGAAAACAAAAACAAAACAGAAGCCCACCATCCTCCATGTCTGATGACAAGCATGCTCTGCAAATGCATGACCAAGATCAGCACCATCCTGAACGCGGCTTTTCCCAAATGGTCACACTCTAAAGGGAAGCACTTTGTTTTTCCTCAGACAACAAACAGAAAGTGCTTTCTCTAGAGGGCCACAGCTTGGGATCTTCCCACTCCAGCACTCTGCGTTCCTTGTTGGAATTTTCCTGGACCGGGTTAAAAGAGACACAAAATAAAGATGCATGTATTAGCCCTGTTTGCATATTTTCTGGAATCCAGAACATAAACCCCAAAAAGGACCATCTCCAGTTCTTTGCTTCAAAGGCTCAGCAGGTTAGCCTTGTTCATCAAGGGCAATCCTCCTGAGTTTTATTCCCAAAGAGAAAAAGCAACACTTACTACACATACCTTATATTTAACCAAGAGAATTGAGCTGGATTTCTAGAGAACAGCAATGGATTTTGAGCCAAGTGTTCACTGGAGTTCCAGGACAGGGACACGCAGTCTCGATGGAAGCATCCAAAATGGAATCTACAATGTTGAAGAATATACATTGTCTCACACACAAACATCCTCCAGGATAGACCACAGTCTAGGCTGACTCTAGAGGACCACTTGAGATTAGGGGTGGTGGCTCACGCCTGTACTCCCAATACTTTGGGAGGCCAAGGCTGGTGGATCACCTGAGGTCGGGAGTTTGAGACCAGCCTGGCCAACATGGTGAAACCCCATCTCTACTGAAAATACAAAAATTAGCTGGGTGTGGTGGCAGGTACCTGTAATCTCAGCTACCCAGGAGGCTGAGGCAGGAGAATCACTTGAACCCGGGAAGTGGAGGTTGCGGTGAGCCGAGATCACACTATTGCCCTCCAGCCTGGGCAACAAGAGTGAAACTCCACCTAAAAAAAAAAATAATAATAATAATAATTAGTAAGACATGATGGCAGGCACCTGAATTCCCAACAATTCGGCAGGCTGAGGTGGGAGAATCACTGGAACCTGAGAGGCGGAGTTTCCAGTGAACAGAGATCCTGCTACTGCACTCCCAACGGAATGAGAACGCGTCTCAAAAAAATCAAACAATAAAAAGGGGACCACTTGAGCCCCAGAAAACTCGGTTGAAGGTGCCACCCACTCCCTCCTGGGCAACAGAAAACCTGTTTTGGAAAAAAAAACAAAACAAACAGAACAAACAGAACCCCAGCATCATGCAATCGAATGATAAGCATGCTCTGCAAATACATTACCAAGGTCAGCAGCATCTTCACCGTTGCTTTTCTCACACAGTAACACTCTAAAAGGCTGCACGATCTTGTTTTAGACCACAGACAGTGCTGCCATTTAGAGTGTCACTGCATGAGGAGATCTTCTCGCTCCAATACTCCGGTTTTTTTTTTTTTTTTTTGAGACGGAGTCGCCCAGGCTGGAGTGCAATGGTGTGATCTCGGCTCCCTGCAATCTCCTTCTCACGAGCTCAAGAGATTCTCCTGCTGCACCCTCCCAAATGGCTGAGACTACAGGTGTGCACCACCACGCCTAGCTATATTTTGCATTTTTAGTAGAGACAAAGTTTCGCCATGATGGCGGGGCTGCTCTTAAACTCCTGACCTGAGGTGATCTGCCCATCTCCACCTCCCAAGTGCTGGGATTACAAGCGTGTGCCACCGCACCCGGCCTATTTTTTATTTTTTTTGAGATTGAGTCTCACTGTTGCCTAGGCTGGAGTTCAGTGGTGTCATCTCAGCTCACTGAGAGCTCAGCCTCCCGGCTTCAAGTGATTCCCCTGCCTCAGCCTCCTGAGTAGCTGGGATTAAAGGTGTGAACCACAACCACACTGGGCTAATTTTTGTATTTTTAGTAGACATGGGGATCCACCATGTTGGTCAGGCTGGTCTTGAACAACTGACCTCAGGTGATCCTCCTGTCTCAACCTCCCAAAATGATGGAATTACTGGTGTGAGCCGCGGTACCCAGCCTTGTCCTATGTTTAAAATCAGGAGCAAAAAATGTGGCCCACACCTGAAGAGCAAATCATTTGTTGTTAATACATTGTTTATCTGAAAACAAATTTAACTGGGGGTGGGGCGTGAATCAAAGAACAGTCCTTACTTTCCTCTTCCTGTGCATGGGTTACTAATAGTCACATGCAGTCCCAGCTACTAAGGACTGGGGAGGGGCAGAGGCAGGAGGATCTGAGCCCACTTTAGCCTGGGCAGCATAGTGAGACCCCGTCTTGTTGCATATATGACCTGGTCATGCACCCAAGAGTTCAGCTTCATTTCCCCAATGAAAACTCAAACCCCACACACTCCACCTCTGTACTCTTGCTAAGCAGTGCACATCCCATCTGCAGGGACATTGGGGTCCCCTTCAACTCTACCTGACCCCAAGCGAGGTTCTATAAACCAGTGCCAGAATAATTTTCATGGAGTAAAAGGTGTTAATGGCCAGGCATGGGGGTTCACGCCTGTATTCTCAGCACTTTGGGAGGCCGAGGCAGGCAGATCACCTAAGGTCAGGAGCTGAGACCAACCTGGCCAACATGGTGAAACTCCATGTCTCCTAAAAATACAAAAATTAGGCCAGGCGTGGGGGCGCATGCCTGTAATCCCAGAAATTTGGGAGGCAGAGGTGGGCGGATCACTTGAGGTCAAGGGTTTGAGACCAGCCTAACCAACATGGTGAAATCCCATCTCTACTAAAAAAAAAAAAAATACAAAAAGTAGCCAGGTGCGGGGTTGGGCTCCTGTAATTCCAGCTACTCAGGAGGCTGAGGCAGAAGAATTGCTTGAACCCAGGAGGCAGAGGTTGCCGTGAGCCAAGATCGTGCCACTGCACTCCAGCCTGGGTGACAGCAAGACTCTGTCTGATAAATAAATAAATGAATTTTAAAAAATGAAAACATTATCCAGGTGTGGTGATGGGCACCTGTCATCTCAGCTACCTGGGAAGCTGAAGCAGGAGAACTGCTTGCACCCAGGAGGCAGAAGTTGCAGTGATCTACGATCATATCATTGTACTCCAGCCTGGGTGACAGACAGACACTTTGCTTCCAAAAAAGGACCGTTTGAATCCAAGACACCTAGGTTGGACATGTCACTGCCACCGCACTCCAGCCTGGGCAACAGAGACCCTTTCTTAGAATGAAAAAAGCAAAACCAAAGCAGAACCCACCATCGTCCAAGCGTGATAAGCATGCACTGCAAATACGTTACCAAGATCAGCACCAACTTCAACGCTGCTTTTCTCAAACCGTAACCCAGCAAAGAGAAGCACTTTCTTTTCGTTTAGACAACAGAAAGGGCTTCCCTTTGTAGGGTCACAGCCTGAGATCTTCTGGCTCCAGCACTCTGGGTTTCTTGTGGAAATTTCCCTTAACCAGGTCAAAATGGACACAAAAATAAAGATGCATGTATTGGCCCTGTTTGCATGTTTTCTGGAATCCAGAATATAAACCCCTAAAACCATCTCCAGTTCCTTGCTTCAAAGGCTCAGCAGGTTAGCCTTGTTCATCAAGGGACAATCCTCCTGAGTTTTGTTCCCAAAGAGAAAAAGCAGTGCCCACTAGACATACCTTATCTTTAACCAAGAGAATCAGGCAGGATTTCTAGAGAACAGCAATGGATTTTCAGCCAAGTGTCACTTGAGTTCCAGCACAGGGGCACACAGTCCCGATGGCAGCATCCAAAGTGGAATCTATGATGTTCAAGAACATACACTGTCATACACATGAACATTCTCCAGCATAGACCGTAATCTAGGTTAACTCAAGAGGACCACTTGAGGCTAGGCGTGGAGGCTCATGTCTGTAATCCCAGCACTTTGGGAGGCCAAGGGAGGGGAATTACCTGAGGTCAGGAGTTTGAGAACAGCTTGGCCAACATGGTGAACCCCCATCTCCACTAAATGCAAAAACTGAGCTGCTGTGGTGGTGCATGTCTGTAATCCCAGCTACTCGGGAGGCCGAGGCAGGAGAATCGCTTGAACCCGGGAGGTGGAGGTTGCAGTGAGTCGAGATCGTGACATTGCACTCCAGCCTGGGCGAGAAGAGCGAAACTCTGTCAAAAAAAAAAAAAAAAAAAAAAAAATTGGGAAATAAAATGCCCACACCTAAACATCAGATCATTTCTTGTTCAAATACATCTCAAATACACTGTTGATCTGAAATACAAATTTAACTGGGTTTCCCTGGCCTGGGAAGCCGCCTTTGGTAATTCAGATAAGGGTCTCCTTTGGAAGCTAATAGGTAGGAACACGGAGATGTCGGCCAAGGGAAGGGACTCTCAGGGATTTCTATGGATTATGCAGACGCCCTGCCAGATCCCAAACTTCCCCAAAAGATCCCAAGTCCAGGCAGGAAGGACCACGGGGCTCCAGAAACCAAATGAAGTGGCCCTGGGCAGGACCTTTGTCGTCATCAGATTCTTGGACTGAAAGACAGCCAGGGAGCAGAGCGAAAATCCCAGGGGCTCTCTCTCTCCCAGAAGACACCTGCTCCATCCAGATCAAACCCACAATGTCCCCAGCCAGTGATGCCTGGCACTCCTTTCCCCTCGGCTCATCCTGCCTGCAGTGGTGCAGTGCCCTGGTGTTCCCAGTCCAGAGACCTTTCACTCTTCCAGTGTCCCAGGAGGGTCACCTTTGCAGTTCTCAGGGAGGAACGTGGGGTCTTCCACCCTCGTGAGCTCCTAGACACTCAGGGTCTGCCCGCCCCACTCCATTCCCAAAGGATGCCCTGCCCAGTTCTCCCAGCCTCTGCTTCCCATCCAGGGACCGCCCTTCAGTAGATAAGAGAGAGATCAGCTTAAGCAGACAACCAGGTCCAACCTGTTATCCTCAATTACGGGGGTCACAAGAGACCACCCATTCAAAGTTGTTCTATATGACATGCCCACGAGGCAGATCCAGAACTGGAGAGACGTGGAGTGGTTGCCACAGTCTGGGGGGAAGAGTGGGGTGGGAACTGACTGCAAATGGGAATAAGCCTCTTTGGGGTGATGAAAATCTCCCAAACTAGAATGCTGGTGGTTGAAAATATGCTAAAATAATTCACATTGCAGAGTAAATTTCGAAAGGTTACTACCTCAGTTCACAAAAGTCAGAGACAGGGCCGGTGCGGTGGCTCACGCCTGGAATCCCAGCACTTTGGGAGGCCGAGGTGCATAGGTCACCTGAGGTCAGGAGTTCCAGACCAACCTGGCCAACATGGGAAAACCCCGGGTCTAAAAATACACACACACAAAATTAGCCAAGCGTGGTGGCACGCACCTGAAATCCCAGCTACTCCGGTGGCAGAAGTTGCAGTGAGCTGAGATTGGGTCACTGCACTCCAGCCTGGGGGACAGAGTGAGACTCTGACTCAAAAAAAAAAAAAAAAAAATTGATTGAACCCAGGAGGCAGAGGTTGCAGTGAGCTGAGATCGCGTTACTGCACTCCAGCTTGGGTGACAGAGCGACACTGCCTCCAAAAGTCAAAGACAGAACCAGAGAACCCTCCTTGCCCTCTTCTTACCTGTGCATGAATTAAAACTTTCACCTGTAGTCCCAGCTACCATGGAGTCGGGAGGAACAGAGCCCAGTTTAGCCTGAGCGGCATAGTGAGACCCCCGTCTCTAAAATACAATCATTAAATCAAATGTGCATTGATGACATGGTCATGCACCTTACATTTCAGCTTCATTTACCCAATAAAAACTCAAACCCCATGCACTCCACCTCCATGCTCTTGCTACGTAGTGAACATCCCATTTACAAGGCACAGTGAGGTCCCCTTCAACTCTACCGCAACCCAAATGGGGTTCTATAAAGCACTGCAGGCATAACTTCCAAGGAGTAAAAGGTGTTGAGGGCTGGACGAACAGGCATCGCTCACTATGGCAATAAGAAGGGCTGCCCTCATCCCACCTGTCACTCGGGAGACTCTTCTAGGGTCTGTCTCTACTGAAAAAAAAAAGTAGCCAGGTGTGGTGGTGTGTTCCCATAATTCCAGCTACTTGGGAGGCTGAGGTAGGAGAATTGCTGGAACCCGAGGGGGTGGAGGTTGCAGTGAGGTGAGATTGTGCCACTGCACTCAACCCTGGGCAATGAGGGAGACTCCTCCTCAAAAACAAATAAATAAATGAATGATAAAGAAAACTACAAATATTAGCCAGGTGTGGTGGAGTGCGCCTGTAATCCCAGCGACTTGGAAAACTGAGGCAGGAGAATCACTTGAACCTGGGAGGCGGAGATTGCAGTGAGCGGAGTTCCTGCCATTGCACTCCAGCCTGGGACAGACTGAGACTCCGCCCCCAAAAAGAGGACCATTTGAGACCAAGAGATCTAGGTTGGAAGTGCCAGCACACTCCAGCCTGGGCAACAGAGACCCTGTCTAAGATAAAAAATAAAACAAAAACCAAACCCCACCGTCATCCACGTCTGAGGATAAGCATGCTCTCCAAATGTATTACCAAGATCAGCATCCACTTCAACCTTCAACGTTGCTTTTCTCAAAGAGTAACCCTCTGAAAGGAAGCACTTTCTTTTCTTTCACAAAACAGAAAGTGCTTCTTACCTCCAGATGGTCACAGCCTGAGATCTTCTTGCTCGGTGCATGGTGGATTTTTTTGTTGGAATGTTTTTTGACCAGGTTGAAATGGACAAAAACAAAAAGATGCATTTATTGGCCCTGTTTGCATGTTTCCTGGAATCCAGTACATAAACCCCTAAAAGGACCACCTCCAGTTTCTTGCTTCAAAGAATCAGCAGGTTAGCCTTGTTTATCAAGGGACAATCCTCCTGAGTTTTGTCTCTGGAAAGAAAAAGCAATGCCCAATACACATACCTTATGTTTAACCAAGAGAATTGAGCTGGATTTCTAGAGAACAGCGATGGATGGAGAGCCAAGTGTTCACTTGAGTTCCAGGACAGGGACACACAGTCACAAAGGGAGAATCCAAAATGGAATCTATGATGTTCAAGAACATACATTGTCTCACACACAAACATCCTGCAGGGTAGACCACAAGTTAGGCCATAAAAACTCCTCAATACAATTTGAACCGAAATACACAAGTACAGGTGGGGCACAGTGGCTCATACCTCTAATCACAGCACTTTAGGAGGCCACGACGGGAGGATCACCTGAGCTCAAGAGTTTGAGACCAGCCCTGGCAACATGGTATAACCCCATGTATACAAAAAATACAAAAGTGAGCCAGGTGTGGTGGTGCATGCCTGGAGACACTAACTCAACAGGCTTAGGTGGGAGGTGGAGGTTGCAGTGAGCTGAGATCGCACCACTACACTCCAGCCTGGGCAATAGAGCCAGATCTTGTCTCAAAAATAACCAACCAAACAAAACACACACACACACAAGAAACAAAAAATACCCAAGGTGATGTCAGAGTATTCTCTGTATTCAAATCAGCATTTTGTGTGTATATGTTATATATATGATATATTATATATATGATAAATTTAACTGGGGGCTGGGTGTGAACAAAATAACAGTCCTTACCTTCTTCTTGCCTATGCATGGGTTAATATTCACATGCAGTCCCATGGACTGGGGAGGGGCAGAGGCAGGAGGATCTAAGCCCACTTTAGCCTGGGCAGCATAGTGAGACCCCGTCTCATGCATTTATCTCCTGGTCATGCACCCAAGATTTCAGCTTCATTTCCCCAATAAACACTGAAGCCCCATGCACTCCACCTCCGTGCTCCTGCTGAGCCGTGCACATCCCATCTGCAGGGGACACTGAGGTCCCTTCAACTCTACCTGACCCCACGTGAGGTTCTATCCCAGTGCCAGAAAAATTTCCATAAAGTAAAAGGTAGTGATGGCTACACACGGTGGCTCACTTAAGGTCAGGGGTTTGGGACTAGCCTGGACAACATGGTGAAACCCCCTGTTTACTAAAAAAAAAAAAATTAAAAATTAAAAAAAAAATACAAAAAGTAGCTGGGCATGGTGGTGTGTTCCTGTCATTCCAGCTACTCCGGAGGCTGAGGCAGGAGAATTGCTTGACCACGACAGGCAGAGGTTGGAGTCAGCCGGGATCACGCCACTGCCCTCCAGCCTGGTCGACAGCGAGACTCCATCTGAAAAGTAAATAAATACATGAATAAAAAAGAAAAACACAAATGTTAGCCAAACATGATGTTGGGTGCCTGTAATCCCAGCTACTCACGAAGCTGAGGCAGGAGAATTGCTTGAACCTGGGAGGCGGAGGTTGCCGTGAGCCGAGATCGCGCCACTGCACTCTAGCCTGGGTCACAGAGCAGGACTCTGTCCCAAAAAGGAGGACAATTGGAGCACAAGAGACCTAGGTTGGAAGTGCTTACGGACTTCAGCCTGGAAAACACAGATTTTGTTTTAGGGGGAAAAAAAAAAAAAGGCACAGACCCACATCATCATCTGATAATAAGCATGCTCTGCAAATGTATTACCAAAATCTGCATCAGCTTCGGCGTTGAGCTTCTCAAACCGTAACGCTCCAAAGAGAAGCGCTTCGTTTTCTTTCACACAACAGAAAGCGCTTCCCTTTAGAGGGTCACAGCCCGAGATCTTCTTCCTCCAGTACTCTGGGTTTTTTGTTGGAATTTTCTTTGACCAGGTTAAAATGGACACAAAAATAAAAATGCATTTATTGGCCCTGTTTGCCTGTTTTCTGGAATCTAGAACATAAACCCCTAAAAGGACCATCTCCAGTTCCTTGCTTCAAAGGTTCAGCAGGTTAGCCTTGTTCATCAAGGGACGATCCTCCTGAGTTTTGTCCCCAAAGAGAAAAAGCAATGCCTACTACTCATACCTTATCTTTAACCACGACAACCAGGCTGGATTTCTAGAGAACAGCAATGGATGGAGAGCCAAGTGTTCACTTGAGTTCCAGCACAGGGACACACAGTTCCCTTGGGAGCCTCCAAAATGGAATCTAAGACGTCGAAGAACATACATTGTCACACACACAAGCATCCTCCAGGATAGACCACAGTCTAGACTGACTTAAGAGGACCACTTGAAGCTAGGCGCGGTGGCTCGTGCCTGTAATCCCAGCAGCCTGGGAGGCTGCTGCAGGCAGATTACCTGAGGTTGGGAGTTCGAGACCAGACTGGCCAACATGGTAAAACCTCTGTCTCTACTATAAACACAAAATTAGCTGCAGGTGGGTGCCTTTAATCCCAGCTACCCGAAGTTGAGACAGGAAAATTGCTTGAACTTAAGAGGCGGAGGCTGGCGCTGAGCCAAGCCTGTGCCCACTACACTCCAGCTCTGGGCAAGAAGAGTGAAACTCTGTCTCAAAAATACATACATATTGCCACATACATAAAAATAAAGAAGAAATACACAAAAAGGAGGCACGGTGGCCCAACTTCTAATCCCAACACTTTAGGAGGCCAAGGCAGGAGGATCACTTCCAGCTCAGGTATTGAGACCAGCTCAGGTAAAATGGTGAACCCTGTCTGTACAAAAACTAATACCCCTAGCCAGGTGGGCCAGGTGCACCCTGCCCAATCTCAGCAATTTAGGAGCCCTGCAAGGGTGGGTCACTAGAGGTCAAGAGTTGGAGACCAGCCTGACAAACATGGGGAAACCTGTATCTACTAAAAATACAAAATTAGCTGAGTGTGGTGGTGGCGCCTGTAAATTGCAGCTACTTGGGAGGCTGAGGCAGGAGAACTACTTGACCTGAGGCGTGGAGGTTTCAAGTGATGAAACCTCCCATCTGCAGGGGACACTGAGGTCCTTCAATCCCCTACCTGACCCCACGGAGGTTCTATCCCAGTGCCAGAAAAATTCCCCCATAAAGTAAAAGGTAGTGTTGGCTACACACGTGGCTCACTAAGGTCAGGGGTCAGACTAGCCTGGACAACATGGTGAAACCCCGCTACTAAAAAAAAATTAAAAAATTAAAAAAAATACAAAAGGCCAAGTATGGTGGTGTGTTCGCCATTCCAGCTAACCCGGAGGCTGCGCAGGAGAATTGTTTGACCACCTACAGGCAGAGGTTGAGCCGGCCGATCACGCCCCACTGCCCTCCAGCCTGGCCTCTACAGCGACTCCATCTGAAAAAGTAAATAAATACATGAATAAAAAAAAGAAAACACAAATGTTAGCTACAAACATGATGTTATGCCTGTAATCCCAGCTACTCACCGGCTGAGGCAGGAGAATTGCTGAACCTGAGGCTGGAGGTTGCCGCGGAGCCGCAGATCGCTACCACTGCACTCTAGCCTGGGTCACAGAGCAGGACTCTGTCCCAAAAAGGAGGACCATTGGAGCACAACAAGAGACCTAGGTTGGAAGTGCTTACGGATCTCCCCAGCCTGGAAAAACACAGATTTTGTCTTAGACAGGGACACACAGTTCCCTTGGGAGCCTCCAAAATGGAATCTAAGATGTTGAAGAACATACATTGTCACACACACAAGCATCCTCCAGGATAGACCACAGTCTAGACTGACTTAAGAGGACCACTTGAAGCTAGGCGCGGTGGCTTATGCCTGTAATCCCAGCAGTTTGGGAGGCCGAAGCAGGCGGATTACCTGAGGTTGGGAGTTCGAGACCAGACTGGCCAACATGGTAAAACCCTGTCTCTACTACAAACACAAAAATTAGCTGCGTGTGCTGGTGGGTGCCTTTAATCCCAGCTACCCAGGAAGCTGAGGCAGGAAAATCGCTTGAACCTAAGAGGCGGAGGTTGCGTTGAGCCAAGATTGTACCACTGCACTCCAGCCTGGGCAAGAAGAGCGAAACTCTGTCTCAAAATACATACATACATACATACATACATACATACATACATACAAATAAAGAAATACACAAGTATGAGGCACGGTGGCTCCAACTTCTAATCCCAACACTTTAGGAGGCCAAGGCAGGAGGATCACTTCAGCTCAGGTATTGGAGACCAGCTCAGGTAAAATGGTGAAACCCTGTCTGTACAAAAACTACAATTTTAGCCAGGTGGCCAGGTGCGGTGGCTCCTGCCTGTAATCTCAGCAATTTAGGAGTCTGCGGTGGGTGGGTCACTAGAGGTCAAGAGTTGGAGACCAGCCTGACAAACATGGGGAAACCTGTATCTACTAAAAATACAAAATTAGCTGAGTGTGGTGGCGGGCGCCTGTAATTGCAGCTACTTGGGAGGCTGAGGCAGGAGAATCACTTGAACCTGAAATTCGGAGGTTGCAGTGATCTGAAATCTTGCCATTGTACTCCAGCCTGGGCAATAAGAGCAAAATTCCCTCAAAAAAAAAAAAAAAAAAAAAAAAAAAAAAGTGAGCCAGGTGTGGTGGTGCATGCCTGTAGACACTAATTCAGGAGGCATAGGTGGGAGGTGGAGGTTACAGTGAGCCAAGATCACACTACTGCACTTTTGCCTGGGTGACACAGCCAGGCCTTGTCTCTAAAACAAACAACAACCACACACACAAAAACAAAAAACAAACTCAAAGTGATAAAGAATAACCTCCACCTCCCAGGTTCAAGCTATTCTCCTGCCTCAGGCTCCCAAGTAGCTGGGGTTACCCGTGCCTGCCACCATGCCCGGCATATATATATATATATATTTTGTTGGCCGGGCACGGTGGCTCAAGCCTGTAATCCCAGCACTTTGGGAGGCCGAGATGGGCGGATCACGAGGTCAGGAGATCGAGACCATCCTGGCTAATATGGTGAAACCCTGTCTCTACTAAAAATACAAAAAACTAGCCGGGCGTGGTGGTGGGCGCCTGTAGTCCCAGCTACTGGGAGGCTGAGGCAGGAGAATGGTGTGAACCTGGGAGGCGGAGCTTGGAGTGAGCCGAGATCGCGCCACTGCACTCCAGCCTGGGTGACACAGCGAGACTCCGTCTCAAAAAAAAAAAAAAAAAAAAAATCAGGAGCAAAAAAGGATGCTCACATCTAAACAGCAAATCATTTGTTCTTCAAGTGCATCTCAAACACATTGTTCATCTAAAATACAAATGTAACTGGGGGTGGGGCATGAATCGAAGAATAGTCCATACTTTCCTCTTCCTGTGCATAGGTTAATAATATTCACATGTAGTCCCTGCTACTAAGGACTGGCGAGGGGCAGACGCAGGAGGATCTGAGCCCACTTTAGCCTGGGTAGCATAGTGAGACCCCGTCTCGTTGCATATATGACCTAGTCATGCACCCAAGATTTCAGCTTTATTTCCCCAATGAAAACTCAAACCCCATACACTCTACCTCCGTACTCTTGCGCTGCAGTGCACATCCCATCTGCAAGGACATTGGGGTCCCCTTCAATTCTACCTGACCCCATGTGAGGTTCTATAAACCAGTGCCCGAATAATTTCCACGGACTAAAAAGTGTTAATGGCCAGGTGCGTTGGTTTATGCCTGTATTCTCCGCACTTTGGGAGGCCGAGGCAGGCAGATCACCTAAGGTCAGGAGCTGAGACCAGCCTGGCCAACATGGTGAAACCATATCTCTGCTAAAAATACAAGAATTAGGCCAGGCGTGGGGGCGCATGCCTGTAATCCCAGAAATTTGGGAGGCAGAGGTGGGCGAATCATTTGAGGTCACGAATTTGAGACCAGCCTAGCCAACATGATGAAATCTCATCTCTACTAAAAAAAAAAATACGAAAAGTAGCCAGGTGCGGGGTTGGGCTCCTGTAATTCCAGCTACTCAGGAGGCTGAGGCAGAAGAATTGCTTGAACCTGGGAGGCAGAGGTTGCAGTGAACCGAGATCATGCCACTGCACTCCAGCCTGGGTGACAGGGAGACTCCGTCTCAAAAATAAATAAATAAATGAATTAATTAATTAATTAAAAAAAATACAAACATTATCCAGGCGTGGTGATGAATGCCTGTAATCTCAGCTGCTTGGGAAGCTGAGGCAGGAGAATGGCTTGAACCTGGGAGGCAGAGGTTGCAGTGAGCTGAGATCGTGCCACTGCACATCAGCCTGGGTGACAGAGAAAGACTCTGCTCCCCAAAAAGGACCATTTGAATCCAAGAGACCTAGGTTGGATGGGCCACTGCACTCTAGCCTGGGCAACAGAGATCCTGTCTTAGAATAAAAAAGCAAAACCAAAACAGACCCCCATCATCATGGAAGTCTGAAGATAAGAAGCATGCTCTGCAAATGTATGACCAAGATCAGCATCAACTTCAATGTTGCTTTCCTCAAACTGTAACACTCCAAAGGGACGCGCCTTCTTTTCTTTTAGACAACAGAAAGTGTTTCCCTTTGGAGGGTCACAGCATGAGATCTTCTTGCTCCAGTACTCCGGGTTTCCTGTTGAAATTTTCCTTGACCAGGTCAAAATGCACACAAAAACAAAGATGCAATTTTTGCCTCTGTTTGCATGTTTTCTGGAATCCAGAACATAAACCCCTAAAAGGACCATGTCCAGTTCTTTGCTTCAAAGGCTCAGCAGGTTAGCCTTGCTCATCAAGGGGCAATCCTCCTGAGTTTTGTCTCCAAACAGAAAAAGCAATGCCCAATACACATACCTTATATTTAACCAGAGAAGTGGGCTGGATGTCTAGAGAACAGCAAATGGATGTAGAGCCAAGTGTTCACTGCAGTTCCAGGAAATGAGCACACATTCCCGATGGGAGCATCCAAAATGGAATCTAAGATGTTGAAGAATACACATTGTCTCACACACAATCATTCTCCAGGATACACCATAGGTTACCCCGTAAATGTTCCTCAGTAACATTTGAACAGAGATACACAAGAACAGGTGGGGCGCAGTGGCTCACACCTCTAACTGCAGCACTTACGTAGGCCAAGGCAGGAGGAACACTTGGGCTCAGGAGTCAGACACCAGCCCGGGAAACATGGTAAAACCTCATCTGTAAAAATACAAAAGTGAGCCAAGTGTGGTGCTGCACGCCTGTAGACACTAATTCAGGAGGCTGTGGTGGGAGGTGGAGTTTGCAGTGAACCGAGATTGCACCACTGCACTCCAGCATGGACGACAGAGTGAGACTCTGTCTCAAAAATAAATAAATAAATGAATGAATGAAAAAATAAACAAATAAATAATAAAAATACAAAAATTAGCCAGGCATGGTGGCACATACCTGTAATCCCTGCTGCTCGGGAGGCTGAGGCAGGAGAATCGCTTGAACCTAGGAGACAGAGGTTGCAGTGAGTGAAGTTCCTGACAGGGCATCCAGCCAGGGTCACAGAGCAAGACTCTGTCCCAAAAAAGAGGGCCCCTTGAACCCAAGAGATCTAGGCTGGAGGGGCCACCACACTCCAGCCTGGGCAACAGATACCCTGTCTTAGAAAACAAAACAAAACAAACACAAAACCCCGCCATCTTCCACGTTTGATTATAAGCATGCTCTGCAAATGTATTACCAAGATCCACGTTGCTTTTCTCAAAGCGTAACGCTCTAAAGAGAAGCGCTTCCTATTTTTTTAGCCAACAGTAAGCGCTTTCCTCTAGAGAGTCACATCATGAGATCTTCTTGCTCCAGACCTGTGGGTTTTTTGTTGGAATCTTCCTTCACCGGGTTAAAATGGACACAAAAATAAACATGCATTTACTGGCCCTGTTTGCATGTTTTCTGGAATCCAGAACATAAACCCCTAAAAGGACCATCTCCAGTTTCTTGCTTCAAAGAATCAGCAGGTTAGCCTTGTGCATCAAGGGACAATTCTCCTGAGTTTTGTCTCTAGAAAGAAAAAGCAATACCCAATACACATACCTTATCTTTAACCAAGAGAATTGAGCTGGATTTCTAGAGAACAGCAATGGATGGAGAGCCAAGTGTTCACTTGAGTTCCAGGACAGGGACACACAGTCACGAAGGGAGCATCCAAAATGGAATCTATGATGTTCAAGAACATACATTGTCTCACACACAAACATCCTGCAGGGTAGACCACAGGTTAGGCTGTAAAAACTCCTCAATGCAATTTGAATCTAAATACACAAGTACAGGTGTGGCACGGTGGCTCACACCGCTAATCACAGCACTTTAGGAGGCCACGACGGGAGGATCACCTGAGCTCAAGACTTTGAGACCAGCCCCGGCAACATGGTGTAACCCCATGTATACAAAAAAGTGAGCCAGGTGTGGTGGTGCACACCTGGAGACACTAATTCAGCAGGATTAGGTGGGAGGTGAGCCGAGATCACACAACGGCACTCCAGACTGGGTGACACAGCCAGACCTTATGTCACAAACAAACAAACAAACAAAAAACACACGCACAATACAAACAAAAAAATACCCAAAGTGATATAAGGGCACTCTGTGTGTGTAGAAGAGTATTTTGTGTGTATATGATATTATATATATGATAAGAATATATGATGGTCGGGCGCAGTGGCTCACGGCTGTAATCCCAACACTTTGGGAGGCCAAAGAGGGTGGATCACCAGAGGTCGGGAGTCTGAGACCAGCCTGGCCAACATGGAGACGCCCGTCTCCACTAAAAATACAAACTTAGCTGGGTGTGGTGGCGGGTACCTGTAATCCCAGCTACTCAGGAGGCTGAGGCAGGAGAATCGCTTGAACCCAGGAGGCGGAGGTTGCAGTGAACCGAGATCACGTCATTACGCTCCAGCCTAGGCTACAGGAGCAAAACTCCCTCTCAAAAAAAGAAAAAATGAAGACTATATATTGTCATATGCACAAACATCCTCCAGGATAGATCACAGTTTAGGCCATGCTCCTCGATAACATGTGGATAGAAAAATACAAGTATGGGCCGGCCGCGGTGGCTCAAGCCTGTAATCCCAGCACTTTGGGAGGCCGACGGATGGATCACAAGGTCAGGAAGATCGAGACCCATCCTGGCTACAATGCAGGAAACTCTCTTGCCCCACAAAAAAATAGCAAAACCAGTCATGGATGGCAAGCCTGTAGTCCAGCTAATGGGAGGCCGAGGCAGGAGAATGAACCCGAGGGCGCAGCCAGTGAGCTGAGATCGCGCCACCACCTCCAGCCTCAAGGAGCCGACCGCCTCAAAACAAAAGAAAAATATGGCACGGTGGGTCACAGCGGCTCATACCTCTAACCCCAGCACTTGCTAAGTCGGGAGGATCACTGGAGCTCAGGAGTTCCAGTCCAGCCTGGGAAACACGGTAAACCCTGTGTGTACAAAAAATACAAAAGTTAGTCAGGTGTGGTGGTCCACGCCTGTATTCAGTTCTTTAGGAGGCTGAGGTGGGAGGTGGAGGTTACAGGGAGCCGGATTGCACCACTGCACCCCAGCATGGGCAACAGAGCCAGATGTTGTCTCAAAACAAACACCCCCAAAATCCCCAAAATGCGCACACACAAAAAAACCTCAAAGTGATATGAGTATTCTCTGTGTATAGAAGAGTATTTTCTGTGTATATGACTATATGATCAATATCAGACAATATAATAAAATGTATATTATATAGTTTTGAGACCCACTATCAAAAAAAGAAAGGTCTCTATGTTGTTTGCTCAGAGGAAGAATAATTCCTACACAGAACAGCATTAAAAACATTGGAATGACAGAGATTCCCATGTCCCCGAACAAAGTGGACATCCAAATTCATCATGTGGGTCCCAGATTTAAAATTAGGGGAAAATACAGGCCAGCAGTGGCTCACTATGTCCCAGCTTCCTCTGAGAGGCCGGTGCGTGCAGATCACCTGGAGATCAGAGTTCGAGACCAGCCTGACCAACATGTAAAACCGTCTCTACCAAACACCAAACGAGCTGGGTGTGCTGGCGCGACGCCCGAATCACAGCTACTTTGGGAGGGTGAGGCAAGAGAATCAATGCGAACCTTGGAGGCAGAGGTGACAGTGAGCCAAGATCACACCATTGCACTTCAGCCAGGGCACAAACCAGGACCCCCACGCAAACAAACAAACAAACAAAAAGTCTAAACGGTGGACGAAAATGTATAGTCTGAGGGGTCAAAGCAGCCCCCACCGCATCTGCAGAAGCAACTCTGTGCCCCATTAGATTACCTGGCCACGTCAACTATCTTGAAATGGATCACAGCAGAACGTGGCTCACACCTGTGGCTGCTTGAGCTCAGGAGCTGGGACCTTCCTGAGCAACAGAGACCACATCTGATGAAAATTGTGTCTCAGCCAAGTGTGGTGGTACGTCCCATGTAGTCCCAACTACGTGGGAGGCTGAGTCAAGGGGACCACTTGAGGATGGGTGAGGTGGCTCCCACGCTGTAAACCCAGCACTTTGGGGAGGCCTGAGGCAGGCTGCCCACCTCTGCAAATGTATTACCAAGATCCCTGTTTTCTCAAAGCTTAACGCTTCAAAGAGAAGCCTGCTTTAAACAACAGTAAGCGCTTTCCTCTAGAGAGTCACATCATGAGATCTTCTTTGCTCCAGACCTGTGGGTTTTTGTTGGAATCTTCCTTCACCGGGTTAAAATGGACAGAAAAATAAAGATGCATTTATTGGGTCCTGCCTGCATGTTTCTGAAATCCATGAACATAAACTCCTAAAGGACTCGACCTCCAGTTTCTAGCCAAACAATCAGCAGGTTAGCCTTTGTTCATCAAGGGCCAATCCTCTGCGCTTTGCCCCAAAGAAGTGCCCAGTACACATAATACCTTATCTTTAACCAAGAGAATTGAGCTGGATTTCTAGAGACCAGCAATGGATGGAGAGCCAAGTGTTCACTGGTTCCAGGACAGGGACACAGTCTAAGGGAGCATCCAAAATGGAATCACATGTTCAAGCAGTTCATACATTGTCTCACACACAAACATCCTGCAAGGTAGACTGCTAGGCCATAAAAAACTCCTCAATACAGTGTTAACCTAGCCACTAAGTACAGGTGTGGCATGGTGGCTCACACCTCTAATCACAGCACTTTAGGAGGCCATGACGGGAGGATCACCTGAGCTCAAGAGTTTGAAACCAGCCCTGGCAACGTGGTGTAGCCCTATGGCCAGTAAAAAAGTGAGCCAGGTGTGGTGGTGCATGCATGTAGACACTAACTCAGCATTAGGTGGAGGCGGAGGTTGCAGAGCTGATTGCATAAGTGCACTCCAGACTGGGTGGTGACAGCCAGACCTTATCTCATAAACAAACAAACAAACAAAAAACACACGCACAATACAAACAAAAAATACCCAAAGTGATATAAGAGTATTCAGTGTAGAAGAGTATTTTGGTGTGTATGGCGATATTATACATAATGATAAGAATATATGATGGCACCGGGCGCAGTGGCTCACGCTGTAATCCCAGCACTTTGGGAGGCCAAGGCAGTGGATCATCGAGGTCGGGAGCCCGGCGACCAGCCTGGCCAACACGAGACTCCCATCTCTACTAAAATACAACCCGAAGGTGGTGGCGGGTACCTGTAATCCCCCAGCTACTCTCAGGAGGGGCTGAAAGCAGGAGAAATTTGGCTTGAACCCAGGAGGCGAAGGTTGGTGGTGAACCGAGATCACGCCATTACACTCCAGCTCTAGGGCTATGGCCAAACCTCCCAAAAAAGAAAAACAATATCATATTGGCCACACAAACATCCTCTATTAGACCAGTTTAGCCATAAAAGCCCTCGACAACATCTGATACAAAATTCAAGTATCGGTGGGCTCAAAGTGGTTTTCATACCTCTAACCCCAGCACTTGCCAAGTCGGGAGGATCACGAGCCTCAGGTCTCAAAGTCCAGTCCCACAAACCTGGCCCAAAGGTCTGCCTCTTAGGACAGTGTGAGTGAGGTTTGTATTTATCACCCTGTCTCATGTTAAATCTAAACAAACACCCTAAAAATCCCCAAAATGCTATCAATAAAAAAAACCTCAAAGATATGAGTATTCTCTGTGGAAGAGGCTTTTCGCATATGACCATATGACTAATATCAGACAATATAATAAAATGTATATTATATAGTTTTGAGACCCACTATCAAAAAAAGAAAGGTCTCTATGTTGCTTGCTCACAGGAAGAATAATTCCTACACAGAACAGCATTAAAAACATTGGAATGACAGAGATTCCCATGTCCCCCGAACAAAGTGACATCCAAATTCATCATGGGTCCCAGATTTAAAATTAGGAAATACAGGCCGGGCGCGGTGGCTCAAGCCTGTAATCCCAGCACTTTGGGAGGCCGAGACGGGCGGATCACGAGGTCAGGAGATCGAGACCATCCTGGCTAACACAGTGAAACCCCGTCTCTACTAAAAATACAAAAAACTTAGCCGGGCGAGGTGGCGGGCGCCTGTAGTCCCAGCTACTCGGGAGGCTGAGGCAGGAGAATGGCGTAAACCCGGGAGGCGGAGCTTGCAGTGAGCTGAGATCCGGCCACTGCACTCCAGCCTGGGTGACAGAGCGAGACTCCGTAACACAAAATGAGTCAAAGAATAAAAAAAAGGAAATACAGGCCGGGCGCGGTGGCTCACGCCTATAATCCCAGCTCTCTGGGGGGCTGAGGCAGGTACATCACCTGAGATCAGGAGTTCGAGACCAGCCTGACCAACATGGTGAAAACCTGTCTCTACCAAATGCAAAAACGGAGCTGGGTGTGCTGGCGCACGCCCGGAATCACAGCTACTTTGGAGGGTGAGGCAGCAGAATCACGTGAACCTTGGAGGCAGAGGTGACAGTGAGCCAAGATCACACCATTGCACTTCAGCCAGGGCAACAAACTGAGACTCTGTCAAACAAACAACAAACAAACAAAGAAACGAAACAAGGTGTGATCAGTGCATGGTATAGTCTGGAAATCAAAGGAGCCTCCCACCGCGGCATCTGCAGTAGCTGGGACTCTGTGCCCCACATTGCCTGGCCACGTCAACTATCTTTGAAATGGGTCAGCAGCAGAACGTGGCTCACACCTGTGGCATCGCTTGAGCTCAGGAGTTGGGACCTTCCTGAGCAACAGAGACCACATCTGGATGAAAAATTAAAAACTTAGCCAAGTGTGGTGGCACGTCCCATGTAGTCCCAACTACGTGGGAGGCTGAGTCAAGAGGACCACTTGAGGATGGGTGAGGTGGTTCATGCGTGTAATCCCAGCACTTTGGGAGGCCGAGGTAGGCGGCTGACTCTGCAAATATATTACCAAGATCCACGTTGCTTTTCTCAAAGCGTAACACTCTAAAGGGAAGTCTTCCTATTCTTTTGGCCAACAGAAGCGCTTTCCTCTCTAAGGGGCTCACAACTTATGAGATCTTCTTGCTCAGACCTGTAGGTTTTGTTGGAATCTTCCTTCACCCGGGTTAAAATGGACAGAAAAATAAAGATGCATTTATTGGCCCTGTTTGCCAACACGGAAATCCAGAACATAAACTCCTAAAGGACCACCTCCCGGTTTCTTTTACTTCGGCAATCCAACAGGTTAGCCTTGTTCATCGAGGACATCCTCCTGAGTTTTTGTCTCTAGAAGAAGAAGACAATGCCCAGTACACATACCTTATCTTTAACCAAAGGGGGTGGGCTGGTTTCTAGAGCAGCAATGGATGGAGAGAGCCAAAGTGTTCACTTGAGGTTCAGGACAGCGACACACACAGTCTGAAGGGGCATCAAAATGGAATCTGATGTTCAGAACATACATTGTCTCACACACAAACACCCTGCAGGGTAGACCACAAGTTAGGCCATAAAACTCCTCAATACCCCACAGTGTTAACCCTAAATGCACAAGTACAGGTGTGCTTGCAGGTGGCTCACACACCTCTAATCCACCAGCACTTTAGGAGGCCATGTGAGGAGGATCACCTGAGCTCAGAGTTTGAGACCAGCCCAGCCTATGTGTACAAAAATACAAAAGTGAGCCAGGTGTGGTGGTGCATGCATGTAGACACTAACTCAGCAGGATTAGGTGGGAGGCGGAGGTTGCAGTGAGCTGAGATTGCACAAGTGCACTCCAGACTGGGTGACACAGCCAGACCTTATCTCATAAACAAACAAACAAAAACACACAAATACAAACAAAAAAATACCCAAAGTGATATAGAGTATTCGTGTGTGTAGAGAGTATTTTGTGTGTATATGATATTATACATACTGATAGATATATGATGGTGGGTGCAGTGGCTCACGGCTGTAATCTAACACTTTGGGGAGGCCAGGCCAGTGGATCACCCGAGGAGGTGAGGGAGTGAGACCAGCCTGGCCAACACGGAGACTCCGTCTCTACTAAAAATACAAACTTAGCTGGTGGTGGCGGGTACCTGTAATCCCAGCTACTCAGGAGGCTGAGGCAGGAGAGTAGCTTGAACCCAGGGCCCGAGGAGGTTGCAGTGAACCCGAGATCACGTCATTACTCCAGCCTACTTATAGAGAGGCTGAGAAACTCCCTCTCAAAAGAAAAAAATGAAGACTATATATTGTCATACACACAAACACCTCTAGGATAGACCACAGTTTAGGCCATAAAAGCTCCTCGATAACATCTGGATACAAAATTTAAGTGCGGTGGGTCAGAACAGCACTGCCCAGCACTTGCCAAGTCGGGAGGATCACTTGAGCTCAGGGTTCCAGTCCAGCCTGGGAAACACGATAAACCCTGTGTGTACAAAAAATACAAAAGTTAGTCAGGTGTGGTGGTCCACGCCTGCATTGAGTTCTTTAGGAGGCTGAGGTGGGAGGTGGAGGTTACAGGGGGCCGGATTGCACCACTGCACCCCAGCATGGGCAACAGAGCCAGATGTTGTCTCAAAACAAAACAGAACAAACAAACCCCAAAATCCCCAAAATGCACACACACAAAAAAACTCCAAAGTGATATGAATATTCTCTGTGTATAGAAGAGTATTTTCTGTATATGATTATATGATCCAATATCAAGACAATATAATAAAATGTATATTATATAGTTTTGAGACCCACTATCAAAAAAAGAAAGGTCTCTATGTTGTTTGCTCACAGGAAGAATAAAAATTCACCACAGAACAGCATTTAAAAACATTGGAATGACAGAATTCCCATGTCCCCGAACAAAGTGACATCAAATTCATCGCCAGATTTAAGATTTAAAATTAGGAAATAGGCGGTGGCATTGGCTCAAGCCTGTAATCCCAGCACTTTGGGAGGCCGAGGCAGGCGGATCACGAGGAATCAGGAGTCGAGACCATCCTGGCTAACACAATTGAAACCCGTCTCTACTAAAGCTCTAAAAACTTTTGGCAGGCAGTGTGAGCCCTGTAGTCCCAGCTACTCGGGAGGCTGAGAGCAGGAAAGAATGCGTAAGCGGGGCGGGCTTGCAGTGAGCTGAATCCGGCCACTGCACTCCAGCCTGGGTGACAGGCTGAACTCCGTCTCAAAATACAGGCGGTAGCGGTGGCTCCATACATAATCCCAGCTCTGGGGGGCTGAGGCAGGCATCACCTGAGATCAGGGAGTTGAGACCAGCCTGACCATTAATGGGGCAGACTAGATTAATGCTGAAACGCCAGATCCGCCACTGGAGAATGAGGCAACAGAATCAAATGAATAACGGAATAGAGGTGACGGTGAATAAAGATCACCGGTACGCCAGGAACTAAACTGAGATAAAACAAACAAACAAACAAAGCGAAACAAAGGTGTAGCGATCAGTGCATGGTATAATCAAATCAAAGAACCTCCGCCGGCATCACAATGCTTGGGATATGCCGATAACTAAGTCAACAGCAAACGGTAAATCACACGGTGGCAGCCAGCTTGAGCTCAGGAGTTGGGACCTTCCTGAGCAGCAGAGACCACATCTGGATGAAAAATTAAAAACTTAGCCGTGTGGGTAGCCACGTCCCATGTAATTAACTTCGATGGGAGGCTTCGGAATCAAGAAGGGCTCCGCGAATGGGTGAGGTGGTTCCAGCGTGTAATCTCAGCACTTTGGGAGGCCCGAGGTAGGCGGCTCACTCTGCAATGTATTACCAAGATCCAGGTGCTTTTCTCAAAGCGTAGCAGCTCTAAAGAGAAAGCGCTTCCTATTTTTTAGCCAACAGTAGCTGGCTTTCCTCCTAGAAGTCACAACATGAGATCTTCTTGCTCCAGACCTGTAGGTTTTGTTGAATCTTCCTTCACTGGGTTAAAATGGACACAGGCAAAGATGCATTTATTGGCCCTGTTTGCATGTTTTTCTAAGAAATCAGAACATAAACTCCCTAAAGGACCACCTCCAGTTTCTTGCTTCAAAACAAATCAACAAGGTTAGCCTTGTTCATCAAGGGGCAATCCTCGCGAGTTTGCGTCTACAGAAAAACAGCAATGCCAGTACACATACCTTATCTTTTAACCAAGAGAATTGAGGCTGGATTTCTAAGAACAGCAATGGATGGAAACAAGTGTTCACTTGAGTTTCCAGGACAGGGACACACAGTCCAGAAGGGCATCAAATGGAATCACGATGTGGGGTACATTGTCTCACACACAAACATCCTGCAGGGTAGATCCACAGGTTAGGCTGTAAAAAACTCCCTCAGCCAGTTTGAACCCTAAATACACAGAGTACAGGTGTGGCAGGTGGCTCACACACCTCTAATCCCTGGCACTGGGAGGCCCGCGGCCGGAGGGATCACCTGAGCTCAAGTGTTTGAGACCAGCCCGACAGTGGTACCCCATGTGTACAAAAAATACAAAAGTGAGCCAGGTGTGGTGGTGCACGCCTGTTGACACTGATTCAGCAGGATTAGGTGGGAGGCGGAGGTTGCAGTGAGCTGAGATCGCATAACTGCACTCCAGACTGGGTGACACAGGCAGACCTTATCTCATAAACAAACAAACAAACAAACAAACAGAACACACACACACATATACAAACAAAAAAATACCCAAAGTGATATAAGAGTATTCTGTGTGTGTAGAAAAGTATTTTGTGTGTATATGATATTATATATAAGAGTATATGATGGTCGGGCGCAGTGGCTCACGGCTGTAATCCCAGCACTTTGGGAGGCTGAGGTAGGCGGCTCACATGAGGTCAGCAGTTTGAGACCAGTCTGGCCAACATGGCGAAACTCCTTCTCTACTAAAAAAAAAATCCAAAAAGTAGCTGGGCATGGCAGTGTGTTTCTGTAATTCCAGCCACTCGGGAGGCTGAGGCAGGAGAATTGCTTGAACCTGGGAGGCGAAGGTTGTAGTGAGCCGAGATTACGCCACTGCAGTACACCCTAGGCAACAGTGAGACTTCGTCTCAAAAATGAAAATAAAAAAAGAATAATAAAGAAAACTACAAATATTAGCTGGGGGTAGTGGTGAGCGCCTGTAATCCCAGCTTCTCAGAAAACTGAGGCAGGAGAATCACTTGAGCCCGGGAGGCGGAGCTTGCAGTGAGCGGAATTCCTGCCATTGCACTCCAGCCTGGGTCACAGAGCAAGACTCTGCCCCAAAGAAGAGGACCATTCAAACCCAAGAGATCTAGGTTGGAAGTGCCACCACACTCTAGCCTGGGCAACAGACATCCTGTTGTAGAAAACAAAAACAAAAAGAGAACACCACCATCGGCCAAGTCTGATGATAAGCGTGCTCTGCAAATGTATTACCAAGATCAACATCCATTTAAACGTTGCTCTTCTCAAAGAGTAACCCTCTGAAAGGATGCACATTCTTTGTTTTCAGACAACAGAAAGTGCTTCCCTCTAAAGGGTCACAGCACGAGATCTTCTTGCGTCAGCACCATGGACATGGTGTTGGAATCCTCCCTGGCCTGGTTAAAACAGACACAAAAATAAAGATGCATTTATGTGTCCTGTTGGCGTGTTTCCTGAATCCAAAACATAAACCCCTAACAGGATCATCTCCAGGTCCCATGCCTCAAAGGCTCAGCAGTTAGCCTTGTTCATCAAGAGGAATGTCTCCTAAGATTTTTCTCCAGAAAGAAAAATCAGTGCCGACTAGACATCCCTTATCTTTAAACAAGATAACTGGGCTAAATCTCTAAAGAGCAATGGATTTTAAGCCAGGTGTTCACTTGAGTTCCTATACAGGAACACAGAGTCCCAATGGGAGCATCCTAAATGGAATCTAAGATGTCGAAGAATATACATTGTCACACACACAAACATTCCCCAGGATAGACCACAGGCTATGCTGTAAAAGCGCCTCAATAAAATTTAAGCAGAAACACACAAGTAGGGGTGAGACATGGTGGCTCACACTACTAGTCGCACTTTAGGAGGCCGAGGTGGGAGGATCACTTGAGCTCAGGAGTTCAAGACCAGCCTGGACAACACAGTGAAACCTCATCCATACAAAAAATACAAAAGTTCACCAGATATGGTGGTGCGTGGTGTGTGCCTGTAGACAGGAATTCAGAAGGCTGAGGTGGGAGGTGGAGGTTGCAGTGAGCTGAGATGGCACCACACTACACTCTAGCCTGGGCGATAGAGCCAGACCTTGTCTCAGAAATAACCAACCAATCAAATAAAACACACACACACAAAGAAACAAAAAATACCCAAGGTGATATCAGAATATTCTCTATATTTAGAACAGAATTTTATGTGTACATGGTATTATATAGAATATGATAAAATATACATATTTTTGAGACCCTGTCTCACAGAAAGTTCCATATATTGTATGCCCACAGGAAGAATGATTCCTACACTAATTCTTTTTTTTTTTTTGAGACAGAGTCTCGCTCTGTCACCCAGGCTGGAGTGCAGTGGCGCGATCTCCGCTCACTGCAAGCTCCTCCTCCTGGGTTCACGCCATTCTCCTGCCTCAGCCTCCCGAGTAGCTGGGACTACAGGCGCCCACCACCACGCCCGGCTAATTTTTTGTATTTGTAGTAGAGACGGGGTTTCACCGTGTTAGCCAGGACGGTCTCGATCTACTGACCTCGTGATCCGCCCGCCTTGGCCTCCCAAAGTGCTGGGATTACAGGCGTGAGCCACCGCGCCCAGCCACCTACACGAATTCTTGCTTTGGCAATGCACATAAAAAAAATTGGAATGACAGAGATTACCCTGGCCCCTGCACAAAAGTGACACTCAAATTCATGATGTCCCGTCTTTATCCGTTTTTATTTTAATTTTATTATTTATTTTGTATAGTTTTGAGACAGAATCTTGCTCTGTGGCCCAGGCTGGAATACAATGGCGTGATTTCAGCTCACTGAAATCTCTCTTGGGTTCAAGTGAATTCTCCTGCCTCAGCCTCCTGAGTAGCTGAAATCACAGATGTGCACCACTGCACCCAGCTCATTTTTGTATTTTTAGTAGAGACGAGGCTTTGCCAAGTTGGCCCCATTGGGTCTTGAACTCCTGACCTCAGGTGATCCTCCCGTATCGGCCTCCCAAAGTGCTAGGATTACAGGTGTGTGCCACCATGCCTGGACTATGTTTTACTTTGTTGAGACTGAGACTCAGTTGCCCAGACTAAAGTGCAGTGGCGCAATCTCAGCTCACTGAAAGCTCAGCCTCCTGGCTTCAAGCGAGTCTTCTCCCTCAGCCTCCAGAGTAGCTGGGATTATACGTGTGTGTGACCACGCCTGGCAGATTTTTGTATTTTAAGTATGGACAGGGTTTCACCATGTTGGCCAGTGTGGTTTTGAACAACTGACCTCAGATGACCCTCCTGTCTTGGCCTCCTAAAGCGCTGGAATTACAGGTGGGAGCCACCATACCTGGATTAGTCCCATATTTAAAATAAGAAAAAAGAAAAAAAAAGATGTCCACACCTTAACAGCAAATCATTTGTTGTTCAAGTACATTTCAAACACATTGTTTATCTAAAATGCAAGTTTAACTGAGGGCTGGGGTGAACCAAAAAATGGTCCTTAATTTTCTTCTTGCCTGTGCATGGGTTAATATTTACATGTAGTCCCACTTACCAAGGACTGGGGAGGGGCAGAGGCAGGAGGATCTAAGCCCATTTTAGCCTGGACAGCATAGTGAGACCCCCTGTCTCATGCATTTATCTCCTGGTCATGCATCCAAGATTTCAGCTTCATTTCCCCAATAAACACTGAAGCCCCACGCACTCCACCCCCGTGCTCCTGCTGAGCCGTGCACATCCCATCGGCAGGGGACACTGAGGTTCCTTCAACTCCACCTGACCCCACGTGAGGTTCTATCCCAGTGCCAGAAAAATTTCCATAAAGTAAAAGGTGGTGATGGCCGCGTGGTGTCTCATGCTTGTATTCTCAGCATTTTCAGAGGCCAAGATGAGGGGCTTACTTGAGGTCAGGGGTTGAGACCAGCCTGGCCAACATGGCGAAACCCGTCTCTTCTAAAAAAAAAAAAAAATTCAAACGTAGCCAGGCGTGGTGGCGGGCACCTGTAGTTCCATCTACTCAGGAGACTGAGGCAGAACTGCATGAACCTGAGAGGCAGAAGCTGGAGTCAGCCAGGATCATGCCACCGCCCTCCAGCCGGGGTAACAACAAGACTCTATTTCAAAAATAAATGAATGAATAAAAAAGAAAAATCCAAATATTAGCCGAGTGTGATGTCGGGCGCCTGTAATCCCAGCTATTCAGAAGCTGAGGCAGGAGAATCGCTTGAACCCAGGAGGTGGAGGGTGCAGTGAGCCGAGACCGCACCACTGCACGCCAGCCTGAGTCACAGAGCAAGACTGTCCCAAAAAGGAAGGCCATCTGAGCCCAAGAGACCTAGGTTGGAAGTGCCTCTGTACTCCAGCCTGGGCCACAGAGACCCTCAAAAACAAAACAGACTCCCAACATCCTCCAAGTCTGATGACAAGCATGCTCTGCAAATGCATGACCAAGATCAGCACCACCTTGAACATGGCATTTCCCAAACGACCACACTCTGAAGGGAAGCACTTTGTTTTTCCTCAGACAACAAACAGAAAGTGCTTTCTCTAGAGGGCCACAGCTTGGGATCTTCCCACCCCAGCACTCTGCGTTCCTTGTTGGAATTTTCCTGGACCGGGTTAAAAGAGACACAAAATAAAGATGCATTTATTGGCCCTGTTTGCATATTTTCTGGAATCCAGAACATAAACCCCTAAAAGGACCATCTCCAGTTCTTTGCTTCAAAGGCTCAGCAGGTTAGCCTTGTTCATCAAGGGCAATCCTCCTGAGTTTTGTCCCTAAAGAGAAAAAGCAATGCCTACTACTCATACCTTACATTTAACCAAGAGAATTGGGCTAATGTTGAAGAATATACATTGTCACACACGCAAACACTTTCCAGGATAGACCACAGTCTAGGCTGACTGTAGAGGACCACTTGAGATTAGGGGCGGTGGCTCATGCCCAGCTCTTTGGGAGGCCAAGGCTGTTGGATCACCTGAGGTCAGAAGTTTGAGACCAGCCTGACCAACATGGTGAAATCCCGTATCTACTAAAAACAACAAAAAAAAAATTGGCTGGGAGGGGCGGTAGGCACCTGTAATCCCAGCTACCTGGGAGGCTGCAGTAGGACAATCGCTTGAACCCAGGAGGCGGAGGTTGAAGTGAGCCTAGATTGCACCACTGCACTCCAGCCTGGACCTCAAGAGTGAAACTCCATCTCAACAACAACAACAACAAAATAATAATAACTAGTAGGACACGATGGCAGGCATCTGTGTTCCCAACTATTCAGCAGGCTGAGGTGGGAGAACCGCTGGAACCTGGGAGACGGAGTTTCCGGTCAACAGAGATCCTCCTACTGCACTCCAGCCTGGACAACAGAGTGAGAATGCATCTCAAAAAAATCAAAAAATAAAAAGAGCACCACTTGAGCCCAAGAGATCTCGGTTGGAGGTGCCACCCACTCCCGCCTGGGCAACCGAAAGCCTATCTTGGAAAAAAACAAACAAACAGAACCCCAGGATCATGCAAGTCTAACGATAAACACACTCTGCAAATGTACCACCAAGGTCAGCAGCATCTTCACTGTTGCTTTTCTCACACAGTAACACTCTAAAGGGCTGCACGATCTTTTCTTAGAACACAGACAGTGCTTCCATTTAGAGTGTCACAGCATGAGGAGATCTTCTTGCCTCAGTACTCTGGTTTTTTTTTTTTTTTTTTTTTTCGAGACGGAGTCTTGGTCTGTCGCCGAGGCTGGAGTTCAATGGCACCATCTCGGCTCACTGCAAGCTCCACTTCCTAGGTTCAAGTCATTCTCACGCCTCAGCCTCCCGAGTAGCTGGGACTACAGGTGCCTGCCACCACGCCTGGCTAATTTTTTGTATTTTTAAATAGAGACGGGGTTTCACTGTGTTAGCCAGCATGGTCTCCATCTCCTGACCTCGTGATCCGCCCACCTCGGACTCTCAAAGCGCTGGGATTACAGGTGTGAGTCACCGCGCCTGGCTTTTTTTTTTTTTTTTTGAGATGGAGTCTCACTCTGTCACCCAGGCTGGAGTGCAGTGGCACAATCTTGGCTCACTGCAACCTCCGCCTCCCGGGTTCAAGCGATTCTCCTGCCTCAGCCTCCCGAGTAGCTGAGATTACAGGTGCCCACCACCACACTGGGCTAATTTTTTGTTGTTGTTGTATTTTTAGTAGAGACGGATTTTCACCATGTTGGTCAGACTGGTCTCAAACTCCTGACCTGAGATAATCTACCCGCATCAGCCTCCCAAAGTGCTGGGATTACAGGCATGAGCCACCACGCCCAGCTTTATTTTGTATGTTTATTCATTTGTTTATTTTTTGAGACGGAATTTCACTGTGTCACCCAGGCTGACCATTTGAATCCAAGAGATATATCAGACATGTCACCGCACTGCAGCATGCGTAGCACAGAGCCTTAGAATAAAAAAGCAAAACCAAAACACAACCCCACCATCGTTCAAGCGTGATAAGCATGCACTGCAAATGTATTACCAAGATCAGCATCCACTTCAACGTTGCTTTTCTCAAACCGTAACCCAGCAAAGAGAAGCACTTTCTTTTCGTTTAGACAACAGAAAGGGCTTCCCTTTGTAGGGTCACAGCATGAGATCTTCTCGCTCCAGCACTCTGGGTTTCTTGTGGAAATTTTCCTCGACCTGGTCAAAATGGACACAAAAATAAAGATGCGTTTATTGGTCCCGTTTGCACGTTTTCTGGAATCCAGAATATAAACCGATACAAAGACCATCTCCACTTCCTTGCTTCGAACATTCAGCAGGTTAGCCTTGTTCATCAAGGGGCAATCTTCCTGAGTTCTGCCTTCAAAGAGAAAAAGCAACGCTTACTACATATACCTTATATTTTACAAAGAGAATTAGGCAGGATTTCTAGAGAACAGCAATGGATTTTGAGCCAAGTGTTCACTTGAGTTCCAGGACAGGGACACACAGTCCCAATGGGAGCATGTAAAATGGAATCTAAGATGTTGAAGAACAGACATTGTCTCACACACTAACATTCTCCAGGATAGACCACGTTATGCTGTAAAAGCTCCTCAATAACATTTGAACAGAGACACACAAGGACAGGTGGGGCACGGTGGCTCACACCTCTAACTGCAGCACTTAAGTAGGCCAAGGCTGGAGGATCACTTGAGCTCAGACACCAGCCTGGGAAACATCATAAAACCTCATCTGTAAAAATACAAAAGTGAGCCAGGTGTCGTGGTGCATGCCTGTAGACACTAATTCAGGAGGCTGAGGTGGGAGGTGGAGGTTGCAGGAAGCCGAGATCACAGCACTGCACTCCAGCATAGGTGACAGAGCCAGACCTTGTCTCAAAAACAAACAAAAAATGCACACACACAAACAACAAAATGCCCAAAGTGATATGAGTATTCTGTGTGTAGTATTTTGTGTGTGTATGATATTATATATGTAAGAATATATGAAGGCCAGCTGTGGTGCTTCAAAGTACTGGGATTGCAGATGTCTGCAATCCCAGTACTTTGGAAAGCCAAAGTGGGCGGATCACCTGAACTCGGGAGTTCGAGACCAGCCTGACCAACATGGAGAAATCCCGTCTCTATTGAAAATACAACAAATTAGCTAGCCCTGGTGGTGTATGCCTATAACCCAGTTACTCAGGAGGCTGAGGTAGGAGAATGGCTTTAACCCAGGAGGCGGACATTGCGGGGCGCCGAGATCACACCATTGCACTTCAGCCTGTGCAACAACAGCAAAACTCAGCCTCAATAAAAGAAAAAAGAAAAAAAGAAACTTCCATATATTGTATGCCCACAGGAAGAATGCTCCCTACACATAAGTGCTTGCTTTGGCGGCATGCGTAAAAAAACTGGAATGACAAAGACTACCCTGGCCCCTGCGCAAAGGTTTCACCCAAATTCATGATGATCTCATATTTATCTATTTATTTTTATTTTTTAATGTTTAATGTTTATTTAATATAGTTTTATTTATTTAGAGATGGAGTTTTGCTCTTGTTGTCCAGGCTGGAATACAATGGCACAATCTTGGCTCACCGCAACCTCTGCCCCCCGGGGTTCAAGCGATTCTCCTGCCTCTGTCTCCCCAGTAGCTGGGATTACAGGCATGTGTCACCATGCCCGGCTAATTTAGTAGAGACGAGGTTTCTCCATTTTGGTTAGGCTGGTCTTGAACTCCTAACCTCAGGTGATCCACCCACCTCAGCCTCCCAAAGTGCTGGGATTACAGGCGTGAGCCACCGTGCCCGGCCTGAGGTCCCTTTTAACTCTACCTGACCCCAAGTGAGGTTCTGTCAATCAGCGCCAGTATCATTTCCATGGAGTAAAAGGTGTTGATGGCTCGGCGCAGTGGCTCACGCCTGTATTTTTAGCACTTTGGGAGGCTGAGGCGGGCGGATCACTTGAGGTCAGGGATTTGAGACTAGCCTGGCAAACATGATGAAACCCATTTTCTACTACAAAAACAAAACAAAACAAAACAAAACAAAAGTAGCAGCGCGTGGTGGCGGTCCTGAAAGGGCCATCTCCAGTTCCTTGCTTCAAAGAATCAGCAGGTTAGCCTTGTTTAACATAGGACAATCCTCCTGAGTTCTGTGTCTGCTAAGAAAAAGCAATGCCTATTACACATAGCTTATATTTAACCAGGAGAATAGGTCAAGATTCCTACAGAATAGATTATGAGCCAAGTGTTCCTGGAGTTCCAGTCCAGGGACACATAGTCCCGATGGGAACACCCAAAATGGAGTCTACGATGTTGAAGAATATGCGTTGTCACACACACAAACATCCTCCAGGATAGACCACAGGCTTGGTCATACAAACTCAATAAAATCTGAACAGAAATACATAAGTACGTGGGGCGCGGGCTGGCTCCCACCTCTCATCCCAGCACATTACGGGGCCAAGACGGGAGGATCACATGAGCTCAGGAGTTTGAGATCAGCCCCAGCAACATGGTGTAACCCCATGTGTATGAAAAACACAAAAGTTAGCCAGATGTGCTGGTGCGTGTCTGTAGACACTCATTCAGCAGGTTTAGGTGGGAGGTGGGTTTGCAGGCGTGGTCAGCACCACTACACTCCATCCTGGGCGATGAGCCAGACCTCGTCTCAAAATGTGAGTTGATGGAATTCACAGCGAAGACTAACATGGCACAAGTATACATGTAACAAACCTGCATGTTATGCCACATGTACCCTACAACTTAAAGTATAATGATAGCCAATAAATTAAAAAAAAAAAAAAAAAAAAAAATAACAACCCGGCTGTTGCAGTGGCTGATGCCTGTAATCCCAGCACTTTGGGAGCCAGGGGATGCGAGGTCAGGAGATGAGACCATCCTGGCCCAACTAGCTACAGTAAAACCCGTCTCTACTAAAATACAAAAAAAAAAAATTAGCTGTAGGCGTGGTGGTGGCCTGTGGTGCAACTACTCGGGAGCTGAGGCAAGAGAATGAAAGTGAACCTGTGAGGGGCCGGACTTACCGACGAAGCGAGCCGAGATTGTACTGCAATCAAAACGACAAACAAAACAACCAAACAAATAAAAAACACACACAGGAAGAAACAAAAAAAATACCCAAGGTGATATCAGAGTATTCCCTGTATTTAGAACAGTATTTTGTGTATGATTATATTATATATATATTATATATTTTTTATATATATATATATTTCTGAGACCCTTGTGTCAAAGAAATTTCCATATATTGTATTCTCACAGGAAAAATAATTCCTACATGTAAGTGCTTGCTTTGGCAGGGCACATAAAAAAAATTGGAATGACAGAGACTACACCAGCTGCTGCATAAACGTGACACCCAAATTCATGATGGTCCCATATCTACCTACTTATTTTTATTTATTTTATTTTATTTCTATTATTTATTTACTTATTTATTTATTTTTGAGATGGCATCTCATTCTGTGGCTCAGGCTGGAATGCAATGGCAAGATTTCAGCTCACTGAAATCTCCTCCTCCTGGGTTCAAGTGATTCTCAGCCTCCGAGTAGCTGGAATCACAGATTTGTACCACTGCACCCAGGTAATTTTTGTATTTTTAGTAGAGAAGAGGCTTTGCCGTGTTGGCCCTGTTGGTCTTGAACTCTCAACCTCAGGTGATCCTCCTGTCTCAGCCTCCCAAAGTGCTGGGATTACAGGCATGCGCCACCGTGCTCGGCCTATTTTTTTACTTTCTTGAGACTGAATCTCCCTCTGTTGCCCAGGCTGGAGTGCAGTGGCGCAATCTTAGCTCACTGAAAGCTCAGCCTCCTAGCTTCAAGCGATTCTCCTGCCTCAGCCTCCCGAGTAGCCGGGATTACAGGTGTGCACAACCACGCCTGGCTGATTTTTCTATGGAAACAGACAGGGTTTCACCATGTTGGCCAGGCTGGTCTCAAACAACCGACCTTAGGTGATCCTCCTGTCTCAGCCTCACAAAGTGCAGGAATTACAGACAAGAGCCACCATATGAAGACTAGTCTCATATTTAAAATTAGGAAAAATAAACCAACAAACAGATACCCACACCTAACCAGTAAATCATTTGTTGTTCAAGTACATCTCAAATACATCGTTTATCTAAAATACAAGTTTAACTGGGGGCCGGGTGCGAACCAAAGAACAGTCCTTACTTTCTTCTTGCCTGTGCATGGGTTAATATTCACATGTAGTCCCAGCTACCAAGGACTGGGGAGGGGCAGAGGCAGGAGGATCAAAGCTCACTTTAGCCTGGGCGGCATAGTGAGACCCCCGTCTTGTTGCATAGATGACCTGGTCATGCACCCAAGATTTCAGCTTCATTTCCCCAATGAAAACTCAAACCCCACACACTCTACCTCTGTACTCTTGCTAAGCAGTGCACATCCCATCTGCAAGGGACGCTGAGGTCCCTTCAACTCCACCTGACCCCACGTGAGGTTCTATCCCAGTGCCAGATAATGTCCATAAAGTAAAAGGTGTTGACGGCCATGCACCGTGGCTCACGCCTGTATTCTCAGCACTTTGGGAGGTCGAGGCCAGCGGGTCACTTGAGGTCAGGCGTTTGAGACCAGCCTGGCCAACATGGTAAAACCCCAAGTTTACTAAAAAAAAAAAAAAAAAAAAAAAAGAAAAAAAATTCAAAAAGTAGTCGGGTGTAGTGGCAGGTGCCTGTAATTCCAGCTACTCAGGAGATTGAGGCAGGGGAATTGCTTGAACCTGAGAGGCAGAGGTCAGGTTCACGCCACTGCCCTCCAGGCTGGGTGACAGCGAGACTCCATCTCAAAAATAAATAAATGAATGAATAAAAAAGAAAAAAAAATATATTAGCCGAGTGTGATGTCAGGCGCCCGTAATCTCAGCTACTTAGGAAGCTGAGGCAGGAGAATCGCTTGAACCCAGGAGGTGGAGGTTGCAGTGAGCTGAGATTGCACCACTGTACTCCAGCCTGGGTCACAGAGCAAGACTGTGTCCCATAAAAGGACCATCTGAGCCCAAGAGACCTATGTTAAAAGTGCCTTTGTAGTCTCTCCTGGGCAACAGAGACCTTGTCTTAGAAAAAAACAAACAAATAAAAAACAAAAAAAGGAAAACAAAACAGAAACAGACTCCCACCATCCTCCAAGTCTGATGACAAGCATGCTCTGCAAATGCATGACCAAGATCAGCACCATCCTGAACGCTGCTTTTCCCAAGCGGTCACACTCTAAAAGGAAGCACTTTGTTTTCTCTCAGACAACAAACAGAAAGTGCTTCCCTTTGGAGGGTCACAGCTTGGGATCTCGCTCCAGCACTCTGGGTTTTTTGTTGAAATCTTCCTTGACCAGGTTAAAATGAACACAACAATAAAGATGCATGTATTGGCCCTGTTTTCCTGTTTTCTGGAATCCAGAACATAAACCCCTAAAAGGACCATCTCCAGTTCCTTGCTTCAAAGGCTCAGCAAGTTAGCCTTGTTCATCAAGGGGCAATCCTCCTGAGTTCTGTCTCCAAAGAGAAAACGCAATGCCTACTATGCATACCTTATCTTTAACCAAGAGAATTGCACTGAATTTTTAGAGAACAGCAATGGATTTTGAGCCAAGTGTTCACTCGAGTTCCAGCCCAGGGACACACAGTCCCGATGGGAGCATCCAAAATGGAATCTACAATGTTGAAGAATATACATTGTTGCACACACAAACATTCTCCAGGATAGATCACAGGCTAGGCTGACTTAAGAGGACCACTTGAGATTAGAGGCGGTGGCTCACGCCTGTAATCCCAGTACTTTGGGAGGCCAACGCTAGTGGATCACCTGAAAGCAGGAGTTCAAGACCAGCCTGGCTAAGATGGTAAAACCCGGTCTCTACTAAAAACATAAAAATTAGCTGGGTGGGGCAGTAGGCGCCTGTAATCCCAGCTACCTGGGAGGCTGAGGCAGGAGAATCACTGGAACCTGGGAGGCAGAGGTTGCAGTGAGCCTAGATCGTGCCACTGCACTCCAGGATGGGCAACAAGAGTGCAGGACATGATGGCGGGCTCCTGAACTCCCAAGGATTTGGCAGGCTGATATGGGAGAATCACTGGAACCTGGGAGGCAGAGTTTCTGGTGAGCAGAGATCCTGCTACCACTGCACTCCCAACCAAACGAGAGTGCGTCTCAAAAAAATCAAAAAATAAAAAGACCACTTCAGCCCAAGAGATCTCGGTTGGAGGTGCCGCCCACTCCTGCCTGGGCAACAGAAAACCTGTCTTGGAAAAATTTCAAATCAAAAACAGAACCCAGAACCCCACCAACACCCAAGTCTCATGATAAACACGCTCTGCACAAGTATTACCGTGATCAGCATCGACTCCACCGTCGCTTCTCTCAAACGGTAACACTCTAAAAGGATGCACGATCTTTTCTTTTAGACCACAGACAGTGCTTCCATCTAGAGGGTCACTGCATGAGTTCTTCTTTTATTTTGACACGGAATCTCACTCTGTCGCCCAGGCTGGATGCAGTGGTGCTATCTCGGCTCACACCAACTTCTGCCTCCTGGGTTCAAGCGATTCTCCCGCCTCACTCTCCTGAGTAGCTGGGATCAGAGGCACCCACCACCACACCTGGCTAATTTTTTTTTTGTTTTTTGGTTGTATTTTTAGTAGAGATGGATTTTCGCCATGTTGATCAGACTGGTCTTGAACTCCTGACCTCAGATGATCCACCCACGTGGGCCTCCCACGGCGCTCAGATTACAGTCGTGAGCCACCGCGCCTGGCTACATCATACATTTTTGAGACCATGTCTCAAAGAAAGCACCATATATTGTATGTTCATAGGAACAGTAATTCCTACACGTCAGTGCTTGCTTTGGCAGGGCACATAAAAAAAAAATTGGAATGACAGAGATTAACATGGCCCCTGCACAAACGTGACAACCAAATTCATGATGGTCCCATATTTATCTATTTAATTTTTTAATTTTTATTTTGTTTGTTTTTTTTTTTTTGAGACGGAGTCTCATTCTGTTACCCAGGCTGGAGTTCAGTAGCACGATCTCAGTTCACCAAAAGCTCAGCCTCCCGGCTTCAAGGGATTCTCCTGCCTCAGCCTCCTGAGTAGCTGGGATTAAAGGTGTGAACCACCACCATTCCGAGCTAATTTTTGTATTTTTAGTAGAGATGGGGTTTCTCCATGATGGCCAGGCTGGTCTCGAACAACTAACCTCAGGTGATCCACCTGCCTTGGCCTCCCAAAATGATGGAATTACAGGTGTGAGAGTTGCCGTACCCAGCCTTCTCCTATATTGAAAATTATGGGGGGGGAAAAAAAAGATGCCCATACCTAAATAGCAAATCATTTGTTGTTCAAGTATATCTCAAATACACTGTTTATCTGAAATACAAATGTAACTGGGGGTGGGGTGTGACTCAAAGAATAGTCCTTACTTTCCTCTTTCTGTGCATGGGTTAATAAAATTCACATATAGTCCCTGCTACTAAGGACTGGGGAGGGGCAGAGGCAGGAGGATCTGAGCCCACTTTAGCCTGGGCAGCATAGTGAGACCCCATCTCGTTGCATAGATGACCTGGTCATGCACCCAGGAATTCAGCTTCATTTCCCCAATGAAAACTCAAACCCCACACACTCCACCTCCGTGCTCCTGCTAAGCAGTGAACATTCCATCTGCAGGGACATTGGGGTCCCCTTCAACTCTACCTGACCCCATGTGAGATTCTGTAAACAAGTGCCAAAATAATTTCCACGGAGTAAAAGGTGTTGATGGCCAGGTGCAGTGGCTCATGCCTGTATTCTCAGTACTTTGGGAGGCAGAGACTGGTGGATCACCTAAGGTCAGGAGCTGAGACTAGCCTGGACAACATGGCGAAAATATAAAAATTAGGCCAGGCGTGGTGGCTCATACCTGTAATCCCAGCACCGGGAGGCGGAGGCGGGTGGCTCCCTTGAGGTCAGGGGTTTGAGACCAGTCTAGCCAACATGGTGAAATTCCATCTCTACTAAAAAAAAAAAAAAATACAAAAAGTAGCCAGGTGCGGTATTGGGCTCCCGTAATTCCAGCTACACAGGAGGCTGAGGCAGAAGAATTGCTTGAACCCGGGAGGTGGAGGTTGCAGTGATCACATCACTGCACTTCAGCCTGGGTGATAGAAAGAGACTCTGCCCCCTAAAAAAACCATTTGAATCCAAGAGACCTAGGTTGGATGTGGCACTGCAGTCCAGCCTGGGCAACAGAGAACCTGTCTTAGAATAAAAAAGCAAAACCAAAACAGACCCCCTTAATCATCCAAGTCTGATGATAAGCATGCTCTGCAAATGTATTACCAAGATCAGCAACAACTTCAACGTTGCTTTTCTCAAACCGTAACACTGCAAAGGGAAGCACCTTCTTTTCTTTTAGACAACAGAAAGTGCTTGCCTTTGTAGGGTCACAGCATGAAATCTTCTTGCCCCAGCACTCTGGGTTTTTTGTTGGAATTTTCCTTGCCCAGGTTAAAATGGACACAAAAATAAAGATGTATTTATTTGCCCTGTTTGCATGTTTTCTAGAATCCAGAACATAAACCCCTATATAAAGACCATTTCCAGTTCCTTGCTTCAAAGAATAAGGAGGTTAGCCTTATCCCTAATCTCACCACTTTGGGAGACCGAGGGGGGCGGATCACCTTAGTTCAAGAGTTCAAGACCAGCCTGCCCAACATGGTGAAACCCCGTCTCTACTAAAAATACAAAAAAATTAGCTGAGCGTGGTGGTGTGTGTCTGAAAATCCCAGTTACCCCGGAGGCAGGGAAGGAGAATCACTGGAACCCGGGAGACAGAGGCTGCAGTAAGCTGAGATTGCACTACTGCACTGCAGCCTGGGCGACAGAGCAAGACTATCTCAAAAAAATAAAAATAAATAAAAATAAAAAATATTTAGTGTGCCGGGCGCGGTGGCTCACGCCTGTAACCCCAGCTCTCAGGGAGGCAGAGGCGGGAGGATAGCTTGAGCCCAGGAGTTCGAGACCTGCCTGGGTAATATAGCGAGACCCCGTTCTCCACAAAAAGGAAAAAAAAAAAAAAAGACAAAAAAAAAAAATAAGTGCAAAAAATATTTAGTGTCAGGGACAAGGAGATTCGATTAAAAAGACACAAATAAATAGAAAAAATACGAAAATTGTACTAATATTGACATCCATTGGGGATTACACAATAGACAGCATAGATGTGGAGGCCTACATTTTTTTGTTGTTGTTTTGTTTTTTTTGTTTTGAGATGGAGTCTCGCTCTGTCGCCCAGGCTGGAGTGCACCTGCGCAATCTTGGCTCACCGCAAGCTCTGCCTCCTGGGTTGAAGCGATTCTGTTGCCACAGCCTCCTGAGTAGCTGGGATTACAAGCACGCACCACCACGCCCACCTAATTTTTGTATTTTTAGTAGAGATGGGGGTTCACCATGTTGGTCAGGCTGGTCTCGAACTCCTGACCTCATGATCAGCCTGCCTCGGCCTCCCAAAGTGCTTGGATTAAAGGTGTCAGCCAAGATGCCCAGCCCTTACTCTCCTAATGAAGGAAACATGGTTTGGATTAATTAAACTAAACTGATGAGACGTCTGTGTTTGAAGTTACCAACCCAAATGGAGCCTCTGGAACCAGGTGCCACGTAATCTGTGTCTTTAAAGAGATGGGATCATGCTATGTGGCCCAGGCTGGAGTGCAGTGGTTATTCAAAGGTGTGATCAGTGCATGGCATAGCCTGGAAATCAAAGAAAGGACCCTTCCACCCTAGCCTTTGCAGTAACTGGGACTGTGTGCCCCAGGATGCCTGGCCGTGTCCCCTGTCTTTGAAATGGGTCATCAGGAAAAGGTGGCTCACACATTGAGAATCACTTAAGTGCAGTTGAGACCATCCTGGGCAAAAGAGACCCCATCTCTACCAAAAATTAAAACCTGAGCCCAGTCTGGTGGCACGCTCCATGAGGTCGGGAGTTCGAGACCAGCCTGACCAACATGGAGAAACCCCGTCTCTACTAAAAATACAAAATTAGCCAGGCGTGGTGGCACATGCCTGTAATCCTAGCCACTAGGGGGGCCAAGGCAGGAGAATCACTTGAACCTGGGAGGTGGAGGTTGCAGTGAGCCGAGATCGCGCCATTGCACTCCAGCCTGGGCAACAAGAGCGAAACTCCGTCTCAAATAAAATAAAATAAATAAAACAAAACGAAACAAAATAAAATAAAATAATAGAGCAAAACTTGGCCCCAAGAGATCTAGGTTGGAGTGCCACCCCTCTCCAGCCTGAGCAACAGAGACTAGTCTTGGAAAAAAACAAAACCAAAACAGAACCCCACCATCGTCCAAGTCTGATAAGCATGCTCTGCAAACGCATTACCAAGATCAGCATCAACTTCAACGTTGCTTTTCTCAAACCGTAACTCTCTAAAGAGAAGCGCTTTGTTTTCTTTCAGACAACAGAAAGCGCTTCCCTCCAGAGAGTCACAGCATGAAATCTTCTCGCTCCAGCACTCAGGGATTTTTGTTGAAATTTTCCTTGACCAGGTTAAGATGGACACAAAAATACAGATGCATTCATTAGCCCTGTTTGCCTATTTTCCAGAATCCAGCACCTAAAGGACAATCTCCAGGCTCAGCAGGTTAGCCTTGCTCATCAAGGGGAAGCCTCCTGAGTTTTGTCTCCAAGGAGAAAAAGCAATGCCCACTACACATACCTTATCTTTAACCCAGAGAATTGAGCTGGATTTCTAGAGAACAGCAATGGATTTTGAGTCACGGTCACTTGAGTTCCAGCACAGGGACACACAGTCATGATGGGAGCATCCAAAATGGAATCTAAATTTGCCGAGCGTGGTGGTACTCACCTGTAATCCCAGCTACTCAGGAGGCTGAGGCAGGAGAATTGCTTGAACCCGGGAGGCGGAGGTTGCAGTGAGATGAGTTCATGCTACTGCACTCCAGCCTGAGCGACAGAGCGAGACTCTGTCTCAGAAAAAAAAAAAAAAAAGAATATACATTGTCGTACACACAAACATTCTCCAGGATAGAGCACTGCCTAGGCTGTAAAAGCTCCTCAATAACATTTGATACAGAAGTACGGGTGGGGTGCAGTGGCTCACACCTCTAATCCCAGCACTTTAGGAGTCGAAGGCGGGAAAATTACATGAGCTCAAGAGTTCAAAACTAGCCCGCCCAACAGGGCAAAACCTCATCTGCAAAAATACAAAAGATAGCCAGGTCTAGTGGTTCATGCCTGTAGACACGAATTCAGGAGGCTGAGGTGGGCAGTAGAGGCTGCAGTGAGTTGAGGTCACAAGACTGCACTCCAGCCTGGGCAACAGAGCCAGATTGTGTCTCAAAAAAAAAAAAAAAAAAAAAAAACACAAACAAAAACTCCAAAGTGATAGAGTATTCTCTGTGTGTAGAAGACTACTTTGTGTGTATGAATTATACACAGAAGATTATATGATGCCATGTATATATTTTGGAGACCCTGTCTCAAGAAAAACAAAGTTCCATATACTATATGCTCACATAAAGAATAATTCCTACATATTAGTGCTTGCTTTGACAGCACACATAAAAAATGAATGGAGCGACAGAGATGACCACGGCCCCTGCACAGAGGTGACGCCCAAATTCATGACGGGTCCCATATTCAAAATTAGGAAAAAAGGCCAAGTGTAGTGGCTCATGCCTGTAATCCCAGCACTTCCGGAGGCCTACGTCGGCAAATCACCTGAGGTCAGGAGTTTGAGAACACAGCCTGGCCAACATAGAGAAACTGTCTCTAAAAAAAAAAATACAGAAGACAAAATAACTGGCGTGCAGATAGGCTTCTGCAATGCCAGCTACTTGGAAGGCTGATGTTGCAGTGAGCTGAGATCGCACCACTGCAGTCCAGCCTTGGAGACACAGTGAGACTCTGACTCCAAAAAAAAAAGAGAATTGTTTGAACCCAGGAGGCAGAGATTGCAGCGAGCCGAGATCACGCTACTGCACTCCAAACTGGGTGACAGGGCAAGAGTGTCTCAACAAGTCAAAGACAGAAACAAAGAATGGGACTTGCTTTCTTCTTGCCTGTGCATGGGCTCACTTACGGAGACTAGGCTAGCCAACATGTGGAAACCCTGTCTCTACTGAAAAAATACAGAAATTAGCCGGATGTGTTGGTGGGCATCGATAATCCCAGGTACTTGGGAGGCTGAGGCAGGAGGATCACTTGAACCTGAGAGGAGGAGGTGGCCGTGAGCAGAGACTGTGCCACTGCACCTGGGCAAGAGCGAGATTCTATCTCAACAATAAATAAATAAATACAGAAAATAGCCGGGTGTGCTGGCTCATGCCTGTCATCCCAGCTGCTTGGGAGGCTGGGTCAGGAGAATGGCTTGAACCTGGGAGGCAAAAGGTGCAGTGAGCAGTGTTACTGCCAGTGTAGTCCAGCCTGGGTCACAGAGCGAGACTGTCCCAAAAAAGAGGACCACTCGAGCCCAAGAGATCTAGGTTAAAAGTGCCATCGCACTCCAGCCTGGGCAATAGAGACCTCATCTTAGAAAAAATCAAAACAGCCGGGTACTGTGGCTCACACCTGTAGTCCCAGGACTTTGGGAGGCCAAGGTGGGTGGATCACCTGAGGTCAGGAGTTCGAGACCAGCCTGACCAACACTGAGAAACCCCACCTCTACTAAAAATACAAAATCAGCTGGGTGTGGAAGCAGATGCCTGTAATCCCAGCTACTTGGCAGGTTGAGGCAGGAGAATTGCTTGAGCCCGGTTGGCGGAGGTTGTGGTGAGCCGAGATTGCGCCACTGCACTCCAGCCTGGGCAACAAGAATGAAACTCCGTCTCAAAAAAAAAAGAAAAAAGAAAAAAAACCAAAAAACGAAAAACAGAAGCCCACCATCATCCGAGTCTGATGATAAGCATGCTCTGCAAATGCATGACCAAGATCAGTATCAACTACAACGTGGCTTTCCCAAACGGTAACCCTCTAAAAGGAAGCACTTTCTTTTCTTTCAGACCACAGAAAGCACTTCCCTCTAGAGGGTCACAGCCTGAGACCTTCTACCTCCAGCACCGTGGATTTTTTGTTGGACTCTTCCTTGCCCGGGTTAAAATGGACACAAATATTAAGATGCATGTATTTGCCCTGTTTGCCTGTTTTCTGGACTCCAGAACGTAAACCCCTAAAACCATCTCCAATTCCTTCCTTCAAAGAATCAGCAGGTTAGCCTTGTTCATCAAGGGGCAATCCTCCCGAGTTTTGTTCCCAAAGAGGAAAAGCAATGCCGACTACACATACCTTATCTTTAACCAAGAGAATTGGGCTGGATTTCTAGAGAACAGCAAGGGATTTTGAGCCAAGTGTTCGCTTGAGTTCCAAGACAGGAGCACACAGTCCCCATGGAGGCATCCAAAATGGAATCTAAGATGTGGAAGAATATACATTGTTGTAGGCACAAACATCCTGCAGGGTAGACCACAGGATACCCCCCGTAAAAGCTCTTCAGTAAAATCTAAGCAGAAACACACAAGTACTGGTGGGGCACGATGGCTCACACCACTAATCCCAGCACTTTAGGAGGCCACAGCAGAAGGATCACCTGAGCTAAGGAGTTCAAGACCAACCTGGGCAACATGGTGAAACCACATCCGTTAAAAAAAAAAAAAAAAAAAAAAAAAGCCAGGTGTGGTGGTGCATGACTGCAGAGGCGGTGGTGGGAGCTGGAGGTTGCAGTGAGCCGAGATCGCACCAGTGCACGCCAGCCTGGGCGACAGAGGGAGACTCTGTCTCTAAAATGAATAAAATAATAATAATATAAAAATTAGCCGGGTGTGGTGGCACATGCCTGTAATCCCAGCTGCTCGGGAGGCTGAGGCAGGAGAATTGCTTGAACTCAGGAGGCAGAGGTTGCAGTGAGTGAAGTTCCTGACACTGCACTCCAGCCAGGGCCACAGAGCAAGACTCTGTTCTAAAAAAGAGGGCCACTTGAACCCAAGAGATCTAGGTTGGAGGGGTCACCACACTCCAGCCTGGGCAACAGACACCCTGTCTTAGAAAAAAAAAAAAAAAAAAACCCCACAAAACCCCAACATCCAAGTCTGATTATAAGCATGCTCTCTAAGATCAGTGTGAACCTCAACATGGCTTTTCTCAAAGAGTAATCCTCTAAAAGGAAGCGCTTTCCCTTCTTTTAAGCAACAGAAAGTGCTTCCCTCTAGACGGTCACAGCCTGAGCTCTTCTTGCTCCAGCACTGTGGGTTTTTTGTTGGAATTTTCCCTTCACCAGGTTAAAATGGACACAAAAATGAGGATGCATGTATTGGCCCTGTTTGCGTGATTTCTGGAATCCAGAACATAAACCCCTAAAAGGACCATCTCCAGTTCCTTGCTTCAAAGGCTCAGCAGGTTAGCCTTGTTCATCAAGGGACGATCCTCCTGAGTTCTGTCTACAGAAAAAGCAATGCCTACGACACATACCTTACGTTTAACCACGAGAATTAGGTTGGATGTCTAGAGAACAGCAATGGATTTTGAGCCAAGTGTTCACTTGAGTTTCAGGACGGGGCACACAGTCCTGATGGGAACATCCAAAACGGAATCTATGATGTTGAAGAATATACATTGTTGGCCGGGCGCAGTGGCTCACGCCTGTAATCCCAGCACTTTGGGTGGCTCACTTGAGGTCAGGGGTTTGAGACCAGCCTGGCCAACATGGTGAAACCCATTCTCTACAAAAAAATAAAATAAAAGTAGCCGGGCATGGTGACGGGTGCCTGTGATTCCAGTTACTCAGGACGCTGAGGCAGGAGACTTGCTTGAACCCAAGAGGCAAAGGTTTGAGTGAGCCAAGGGTCCTGCCACTGTCCTCCAGCCTGAGTGACAGTGAGACTCCGTCTCAAAACAAATAAATACATAAATAAATAACATGCAACTATTAGCCAGGTATGATGTCAGGCACCTATAATCCCAGCTACTCAGGAATGTGAAGCAGAAGAATCGCTTGAAACTGGGAGGCGGAGGTTGCAGTGAGCCGAGATCGCATCACTATACTCCAGCCTGGGTCACAGAGCAAGACCGTCTGAAAAAAGAGGACCATCTATAAGCCCAAGAGACCTAGGTTGGAAGTGCCACCACACTACAGCCTGGGCAACAGAGACCCTGTCTTAGAAAAACGACAATAACAACCAAACAGGACCCCACCATCCTCCATGTCTGATTATAAGCCGTCTCTGCAGTTATTACCAAGATCAGCATCAACTTCAACGTTGCTTTTCTCAAACGGTAACACTCGAAAGGGAAGTGCGTTTTCTTTCAGGCAACAGAAAATTCTTCCCTTTGGAGAGTCACAGCCTGAGATCGTCTTGCTCCTACACTCTGGGATTTTTGTTAAAATTTTCCCTGACCAGTTTAACTGGACACAAAAAATAAAGATGCATGTATTGGCCCTGTTTGCCTGTTTTCTGGAATCCAGAACATAAACCCCTAAAAGGACCATCTCCAGTTCCTTGCTTCAAAGGCTCCGCAGGTTAGCCTTGTTCATCAAGGGACAACCCTCCTGAATTTTGTCCCCAAAGACAAAAAGCAATGCCCAATACACATACCTTATCTTCAACCAAGAGAACCGGGCTGGATTTCTAGAGAACAGCAATGGATGGAGAGCCAAGTGTTCACCTGAGTTCCAGCACAGGGACACACAGTCCTCATGCGAGCATCCAAAATGGAATCTAAGATGTTGAAGAGACCGGGCATGGTGGCTCACGCCTGTAATGCCAGCACTTTGGGAGGCCGAGGCGGGTGGATCACCTGAGGTCAGGAATTCAAGACCAGGCCTGGCCAACATGGCGAAACTCTGTCTCTACTAAAAATACAAAACTTAGCTGGTTGTGCTGGTGGGTGTCTGTAATCCCAAGTACTCAGGAAGCTGAGGCAGGAGAATCTCTTTAACCCGGGAGGCAGAGGTTGCAGTGAGCCTGGGTGACAGGGCAAGACTCAAAAATAAAAAGAAAGAAAGAAAGAAAGAATTTGGGTGAATGGTGAGAAGAAGAGCTGCCCATGCATCCCACCTGTTACTGGGGAGCCTCTTCTAGGGTTCTCAAGGTTTTTGTGGAAGTATCTGTGGTTTTGTCCCATGTGATGTTTGTCACTGCCACTAAGACTCATCTTGTCTACAATAGTTTGTTTCTTATAATAGCCATAGCAAACATTTCACAGCTTACCAGGCAATTGGCATTTAGATGCGAGGTGTCGCCTGTTGAAATGGTACTTTGGAATCACTAGCTGAAGAAAATAGTATAAACGGGGCAGCTGCAGTCAAAGAAGTCATGGGGGTTGGCCTTAGTGGGTGACGGTTGAATCCACTATACCATTCCTGCAAAGAAAGCAGGTCTATTCCGAGAAACCGTGGGAAGTTGTTGGAGAGAAAAATATTTCAGTGTCAAGGACAAGCAGATTAAACTAAAAAGACACAAACAGAAAAACAAGAAAATTGTTAATATGGGCATCCATTTAAGATTACAAATTAAGACCGGATAGACTTGAAGGCTTACTTACCTTTTTTTTTTTTTTTTTTTTTTTAAATTCAGAGTCCAGCTCAGTCGCCCAGGATAGAGGGCAGTGGCACAATCTCAGCTCACTGCAACCTCCGCCTCTCAGGTTCAAGCCGTTCTCCTGCCTCCAGAGCAGCTGGGGTTACAGGTGCCCGCCACCACGCCCGGCTAATTTTTGTATTTTTAGTAGTGACGTGGTTTCACCATCTTGGCCAGGCTGGTCTTGAACTCCTGACCTAAGGCGATCCGCCTGCCTCGGCCTCCCACAGTGCTGGGGTTACAGGCATGAGGCACCATGCCCCGGCTAGTTACTCTCTTAGTGAAGGAAATGATTTGGATTGATTACACTAAATTGATGGGAGGCCAGTTTCAAATAACGAACCCAGATGGGGCCTCCGGAACCAGGTACCATGTAATCTATGTTTTTAAAGAGATGGGGTCTTGCTATGCTGGCCCAAGCTGGAGTGCTGTGGCTATTCAAAGGTGTGATCTGTGCATGGTATAGCCTGGAAATCAAACGACCCTCCGACCCCGGCATCTGCAGCGGCGTGATGCCTGGCCATGTCGATTATCTTTGAAATGGGTCATCAGGACGAGGTGGCTCACACGTGTAGGATCTCATAAGCTGCAGAGATGAGACGATCCTGGGCAAAAGACACCCCAACTCTACCGAACATTTAAAACTGAGCCAAGTGTGGTGGCACGCCCCATGTAGTCCCAACTACTTGGGAGGCTGACTCAAGAGGTCCACTAGAGGCCGGGCGTGGTGGCTCAGGCCTGTAATCCCAGCACTTTGGGAGGCCAGGGAGGAGGACCACTTAAGGTCAAGAGTTGAGACCAGCCTGGCCAACATGGTGAAACCTTCCTTGTCTAAAAATACAAAAAGCAGGGCATGATGGTGGGTGCTCATAATCCTAGCTACTTGCGAGGTTGAGATGGGAGAATGTCTGGAACCTGGGAGCCTGTAGTTGTGGCAAGCGATCCTGCCCCCGTACTCCAGCCTGGGCAACAGAGTGAGACTCCGTCTCAAAAAATAATAAAATAAAATAAAAGATCACTTGAGCCCAAGAGATCTAGGTTGGAAGCGCCACCGCACTCCAGTCTGGGCAACAGAGACCCTGTCTTAGAAAAAAACACAACAAAAACAGAAGCCCACCATCCTCCAAGTCTGATGGTAAGCATGCTCTGCAAATGTATAACCAAGATCAGCACCAACTTCAATGCTGCTTTACTCAAACCGTAATCCTCTAAAGGGGAGCGCTTTGCTTTCTTTCAGACAACAGAAAGTGCTTCCCTCTGGAGGGTCACAGCCTGACATACTCTTGCTTCAACACTGGTTTTTTGTTGTTGGAATTTTTTTGACCAGGTCAAAATGGACACAAAAATAAAGATGCAGTTATTGGCCCTGTTTGCATATTTCCTGAAATCCAGAACGTAAACCCCTAAAAGGACCATCTCCAGTTCTTTGCTTCAAAGGCTCAGCAGCCTTTGAAGCAAAGGCTTAGCCTTGTTTATCAACGGACAATCCTCCTGAGTTTTGTCCCTAAAGAGAAAAAAAGCAATGCCTACTACATATACCTTATCTGTAACCAAGAGAATTGGGCTGGATGTCTAGAGAACAGCAACGGATTTTGAGCCAAGTGTTCACTTGAGTTCCAGCCCAGGGACACACAGTCCCAATGGGAGCATCCAAAATGGAATCTAAATTAGCCGGGCATGGTGGCACACGCCTGTAATCCCAGCTACTCAGCAACCTGAGGCAGGAGGACTGCTTGAACCCAGGAGGCAGAGGTTGCAGTGAACCAAGATCATGCCATTGCACTCCAGTCTTGGTGACAGAGTGAGACTCTATCTCAGAAAAAAAAAAAAGAGAAAAGAATATACATTGTCATACACACATTCTCCAGGATAGACCACTGCCGAGGCTGTAAAAGCTCCTCAATAAAATTTGAAAAGAAATACGCAGGTACAGGTGGGGTGCAGTGGCTCACACCTGTAATCCCAGCACTTTAGGAGTTGGAGGTGGGAGGATCACTTGAGCTCAGGAGTTCAAGACTAGCCTGGGTAACATGGTGAAACCTCATCTGTCCAAAAATACAAAGGTTACCGCGTGTGGTGGTTAATGCCTGCAGAGACTAATTCAGGAGGCTGAGGTGGGAGGTAGAGGTCGCTATGAGCCGACGTCACGTCACAACACTGCACTCCAGCCTAGGTAATAGAGCCAGATTGTGTCTCAAAAAAATTTTTAAAAATACACAAACAAAAAACAACCCCGAAGTAATATGAGTATTCTCTGTGTTGGCCAGGTGCAGCAGCTCACGCCTGTAATCCCAGCACTTTGGGAGGCCGAGGCGGGTGGATCACAAGGTCAGGAGTTCGAGACCAGCCTGGCCAAGATGGTGAAACCCCATCTCTACTAAAAATACAAAAATTAGCTGGGCGTAGGCATGGGCGCCTGTAATCCCAGCTATTTGGGAGGCTGAGACACGAGAATCACTTGAACCCGGGAGGCGAAGCTTGCGGTAAGCCAAGATCTCACTACTGCACTCCAGCCTGGGCGACAAAGCGAGACTCTGTCTCAAAAAAAAAAAAAAAAAAAGTACTCTCTGTGTGTAGAAGACTATTTTGTGTGTATGTAATTATATACAGAGGATTATATGAAATGAGACCCTGTCTCAAAAAAAGGAAGTTCCATATACTGTATTCTCACATAAAGAATAATTCCTACACCTAAGTACTTGCTTTGACAGCACACATAAAAAATGAATGGAGTGACAGAGATGACCACGGCCCCGGCCCAGAGGTGACACCCAAATTCATGATGGGTCCCATATTCAAAATTAGCAAAAAAGACCCACACTAAGGTCTTTAGGAGGCCTAAGCAGGCGATTCACCTCAGGTCTGGAGTTTGAGAACAGCCTGGCCAACATGGTAAAACCGTCTCTAAAAACATAGAAGACAAAATAACCAGTATGGGTGTACACCTCTGCAATCCCAGCCTGGGAAACACGTCGAGACTCTGACTCCAAAAGAAAAAGAGAATTGCTTGAACCCACGGGGTGGAGGTTGCAGTGAACCGAGATCACACTACTGCACTCCAGCCGGGGAGACAGAGCGAGGTTGTCTCAATGAGTCAAAGACAGAAACAAAGAACAGGCTTTGCTCTCTTGTTGATGGTACCTGGGTTCACTTAAGGTCAGTCACTGGAGACCAGCCTGGCCAACATGGTGAAACCCCATCTCTATTAAAAATACAAAAATTAGCCGGTGTGGTGGCTCACGCCTGTAATCCCAGCTGCTCGGGAGGCTGGGTCAAAAGAATGGCTTGAACCTGGGAGGCAAAGGGTGCAATGAGCAGTGTTCCTGCCACTGTACTCCAGACTGTGTCACAGAGTGAGACTGTCCCAAAAAAGAGGACCACTTAAGCCCAAGAGATCTAGGTTAAAAGTGCCACCGTACTCCAGCCTGGGCGACAGACACCCTGTGTTAGAAAAAAAAACAAAAAAACAAAAAAACAGAACCGCACCATCAACCGAGCAAGCATGCCCTGCAAATGTATTACCAAGATCAGCATCAAGTGCAACGTGGCTTTTCTCAAACGATAACCCTCTAAAAGGAAGCACTTTCTTTTCTTTCAGACCACAGAAAGCGCTTCCCTCTAGAGGGTCACAGCCTGAGATCTTCTACCTCCAGCACCGTGGATTTTTTGTTGGGATCTTCCTTGACCAGGTTAAAATGGACACAAAAATAAAGATGCACTTATTTGCCCTGTTTGCATGTTTTCTGGAATCCAGAACATAAACCCCTAAAAGGACCACCTCCAGTTCCTTGCTTCAAAGAATCAGCAGGTCAGCCTTGTTCATCGAGGAGCAATCCTCCTGAGTTTTGTCTCCAAGAGAAAAAGCAGTACCTGCTAGACGTACCTATCTTTAACCAAGAGAATTGGGCTGGATTTCTAGAGAATAGCAATGGATTTTGAGCCAAGTGTTCGCTTGAGTTCCAGGACAGGGACACACAGTCCCCATGGAGGCATCCAAAATGGAATGTAACATATTGAAGAATATACATTGTCATAGGCACAAAGAACCTCCAGAGGGACTACAGGCTATACCATAAAAGCTCCCCAATAAAATTTGTGCAGAAATACACAAGCACAGGTGGGGCACGGTGGCTCATACCTCTAATCACAGCACTTCAGGAGGCCGAGGTGGGAGGATCACTTGAGTTCAGGAGTTCAACACCAGCCCGGGCAACATGGTGAAAATATGTCTGTACAAAAAATACAAAAGTTAGCCAGATGTGGTGGTGCACGCCTGTAGACAGCTATTCAGGAGGCTGAGGTGGGAGTTGGAGGTTGCAGTGAGCCGAGATTGCACCACTGCACTCCAGCCTGGGCGAAAGAGCAAGACTCTGTCTCAAAAATAAATAAATAAAACTACAAAAATTATAGGCACATGACTGTAATGCCAGTTGCCCGGGAGGCTGAGGCAAGAGAATCGTTTGAACCCAGGAGGCAGAGGCTGCAGTGAGCAGAGTTCCTGACACTGCACTCCAGCCAGGGCCACAGAGCAAGACTCTGACCCAAAAAGAGGGCCCCTTGAACCCAAGAGATCTAGGTTTGAGAGGCCACCACACTCCAGCCTGGGCAACAGACACCCTGTCTTAGAAAACAAAACAAACATAAAACCCCACCATCATCCATGTCTGATGATAAGCATTCTCTGCAAATCTATTACCAAGAGCAGCATCAACTTCAACGTTGCTTTTCTCAAAGAGTAATCCTCTGAAGGGAAGCGCTTTCTTTCCTTTCACACAAGATAAAGTGCTTGAGATCTTCTTGCTCCAGCACTCTGGATTTTTTGTTGGAATTTTCCTTCACTGGGTTAAAATGGATACAAAAATAAAGATGCATTTATTGGCCCTCTTTGCATGTTTTCTGGACTCCAGAACATATACTCCTAAAAGGACCATCTGCAGTTCCTTGCTTCAAAGGCTCAGCAGGTTAGCCTTGCTCATCAAGGGACAATCCTCCTGAGTTTTGTCTCCAAAGAGAAAAAGCAATGCCTACGACACATACCTTATCTTTACCAAGAGACCCGGGCTGGATTTCTAGAGAACAGCAATGGATGGAGAGCCAAGTGTTCACTGGAGTTCCAGGACAGGAGCACACAGTCCCAGTGGGAGCCTCCAAAATGGAATCTATGATGTTAAAGAATATACATTGTTGTACACACAAACGTTCTCCAGGATAGACCACAGGCTTGGTCATAAAAACTCCTCAATACAATTTGAACAGAAATACACAACTACAAGTGAGGCATGGTGCCTCACACCTCTAATCACAGCACTTTAGGAGGCCACGACGGGAGGATCACCTGAGCTCAAGAGTTTGAGACCAGCCCCGGCAACATGGTGTAACCCCATGTGTACAAAAAATACAAAAGTGAGCCAGGTGTGGTGGTGCATGCCTGGAGACACTAATTCAGCAGGCTTAGGAGGGAGGTGGCAGTCGCAGTAAGCCGAGATTACACAACTGCATTCTACACTGGGTGACACAGCCAGAGCTTGTCTCACAAACAAATAAACAAACAACACTCACACACACACATGCAAACAAACAAAAAAATGCCCAAAGTGATGTGAGTATTCTGTGTGTAGAAGAGTATTTTGCATGTATATGATATCATATACATGATAAGAATATATAACGGCCAGGCACGGTGGCTCACACCTGCAATCCTAGCACTTTGGGAGGCTGAGGCAGGCAGATCACCCGAGGTCGGGAGTTCGAGACCAGCCTGACCAACATGGTGAAACCCTGTCTGTACTAAAAATACAAAAAATTAGCCAGGTGTGGTGGCACATGCCTGTAATCCCAGCACTTTGGGAGGCCAAGACGGGCAGATCACGAGGACAGGAGATCGAGACCATCCTGGCTAACATGGCGAAACCTTGTCTCTACTAAAAATACAAAAAATGAGCTGGGCGAGGTGGCGGCGCCTGCAGTCCCAGCTACTCGGGAGGCTGAGGCAGGAGAATGGCATGAACCCGGGAGGTGGAGTTTGCAGTGAGCTGAGATCGCGCCACTGCACTCCAGCCTGGGCGACAGAGCATGACTCCATCTCAAAAAAAAAAAAAAAAAAAAAAGAAAAGGAAGTGCCACCACATCCACTACATTCCAGCCTGGGCAACAGAGATACCGTCTTAGAAAAAAAACAAAAAACAAAAAACAGAACTCCACCTTCATCCGAGTCTGATGATAAGCATGCTCTGCAAATATATTACCAAGATCTGCATCAACTTCAACATTGCTTTTCTCAAAGGGTAACCCTCTAAGGGGAAGCGCATTCTTTTCTTCCAGACAACAGAAAGTGCTTCCCTTTAGAGGGTCACAGCCTGAGATCTTCTTGCTCCAGCACCCTGGGTTTTTTGTAGAAATTTTCCTTGACCAAGTTAAAATGAACACAGAAATAAAGATGCATTTATTGACCCTGTTTGCATGTTTTCTGGAATCCAGAACATAAACCCCTAAAAGGACCATCTGCAGTTCTTTGTTTCAAAGGCTCAGCAGGTTAGCCTTGTTCATCAAGGGGCAATCCTCTTGAGTTTTGCCTCCAAAGAGAAAAAGCAGTACCTACTACACATATCTTATATTTCACCAATAGAATTTGGCTGGATTCCTAGAGAAGAGCAATGGATTTTGAACCAAGTGTTCACTGGAGTTCCAGCACAGGGACACACAGTCCCCACAGGAGCATCCAAAATGAAATCTAAGATGTTGAAGAGGCCTGACATGGTGGCTCATGTCTGTAATCCCAATGCTTTGGGAGGCTGAGGCAGGTGGATCACCTGAGATCAGGAGTTCAAGACCAGCCTGACGAACATGGTGAAACCCCATCTCTACCAAATAAAAAAACTGAGCCGGGCATGGTGGCACATGTCTGTAATCCCAGCTACTTGGGAGGCTGAGGCAGGAGGGGGAAGAACCCAGGAGGGGAAGTTGAAGTGAGCCAAGATTGTGCCACTGCACTCCAGCCTGGGCGACAGAGTGAGACTCCGATTTAAAACAAAAAACAAAACAGAAACCCGCCATCATCCAAATCTGATAAGCATGCTCTGCAAACATATTACCAACATCAGCATCAACTTCAACGTTGCTTTACCCAAACCGTAACGCTCCAAAGGGATGCGCCTTCTTTTTTTTTCACATAAAAGAAAGTGCATCCCTCTGGAGAGTCACAGCCTGAGACCTTCTTGCTCCAGCACTGTGGGTTTTTGGTTGAAATCTTCCTTCGCTGGGTTAAAATGGACAGAAAAATAAAGATGCATTTATTGGGCCTATTTACATGTTTTCTGGAACCCAGAACATAGACCCCTAAAACCACCATCTCCGGTTCCTTGCTTGAAAGGCTCAGCAGGTTATTCTTGTTCACTGAGGGACAATCCTCCCGAGTTTCATCTCCAGAAAGAAAAAGCAATGCCTAGTATGCATACTTTATATTTAACCAAAAGAATTGGGCTAGATTTCTAGAGAACAGCAATGGATTTTAAGCCAAGTGTTCACTTGAGTTCCAGGACAGGGACACTCCAGGATAGACCACAGGCGAGGCCATAAAAACTCCTCAGTAAAATCTCAACAGAAATACACAAGTACAGGTGGGGCAGGGTGGCTCACACCTCTAACCCCAGCACTTTAGGAGGCTGACGTGGGAGGATCACTTGAGCTCAGGAGTTAGAGTCCAGCCTGGGGAACATGGTGAAACCTCATCAGTACCAAAAACACAAAACTTAGCCAGGTGGTGGTGCCTGCCTGTAGACACTAATCCAGGAGGCTGAGGTGGCAGGTGGAGGTTGCAGTGAGTCGAGATCTCACCACTGCACTCCAGCCTCGGCGATATAGCCAGGCCCCGTCTCATAAAAAGCAGAACAAAATACACAAGTAAAAACAACTCCAAAGTGATATGAGTGTTCTCTGTGTGTAGAAGACTATTTTGTGTGTATAATTATATATAGAACATTATATGATGAAATGTATATCATATAGTTTTGAGACCCTGTATCAAAACAAAAAAAAATGAAGTTCCATATACTATATGCTCACATAAAGAATAATCCCTACATATTGGTGCTTTGACAGCACACATAAAAAAATGAATGAAATGACAGAGATTACCACAGCCCCCGCAAAGAGGTGACACCCAAAGCCATGATGGGTCCCATATTCAAAATTAGGAAGAAAGGCCCAAGTGCAGTGGCTCATACCTGTAATCCCAGCACTTCGGGAGGCCTAGGTCGGTGAATCACCTGAGGATTCAAGAACAGCCTGGTTAACATGGTGAAACTGTGTCTAAAAATACATATATATAAATCACTGGTATGGGGGTACGTGTCTGCAATCCCAGCTACTTGGAAGGCTGAGGTTTCAGTGAGCTGAGATCGCACCTCTGCAGTCCAGCCTGGGACACACAGTGAGACTCTGTCTCCAAAAACAAAGAGTATTTCTTGAGCCCAGGAGGCAGAGGTCGCAGTGAGCCAAGATCACACTACTGCACTCCATCTCGGGTGACAGAGCAAGACTGTCTCAAATAGTCAAAGACAGAAAAAAAGAATAGGCCTTGCTCTCTTCTTGATTGTGCATGGGCTCACTTAAGGTCAGGAGTTGGAGACCAGGCTGGCCAACATGTTGAAACCCTGTCTCTACAAAACAAACAAAACAAAAAAACAAAAAAACACAAAAATTAGCCAGGTGTGGTGGTGTGCACCTGTAATCCCAGCTACTCAGAAGGATGAGGCAGGAGAATTGCTTGAACGTGGGATTGTGCCACTGCCCTCCAGCCTGATGGACAGAGCAAGACTCTGTCTCAAAAATCAATGAATAAATAAATAAATAATAAAAATACAAAAATTAGCCAGGTGTGGTGGCTCACATCTGTGATCTCAGCTACTGGGGAGGCTGACTCAGGAGAATGGCTTGAATCCGGGAGGTGGAGGGTGTGGGGAGGAAAGTTCCTGCCAGTGCACACTCCAGCCTGGGTCACAGAGCAAGACTCCATCTCAAAAAAGAGGACTGCCGGGTGCAGTGGCTCACGCCTGTAATCCCAGCACTTTAGGAGGCCGAGGCGGGTGGATCATGAGGTCAGGAGTTTGAAACCAGCCTGGCCAACATGGTGAAACCCTGTCTCTACTAAAAATACAAAAATTAGCTGGGTGTGGTGGCAGGCACCTGTAGTCCCAGGTACTTGGGAGGCTGAGGCAGAAGAATTGCTTGAACCCGGGAGATGAGCTTGCAGTGAGATCACACCAGGGCACTCTAGTCTGGGTCACAGAGCAAGCCTCCACCTCAAAAAAAGAGGACCATTGGAGCCTAAAAGATCTTCGTTGGAAGTGCCACCCCACTCCAGCCTGGGCAAGAGAGACCCTGTCATAGAAAAAAGCCAAAACAAAAACAAACCCACCATCATCCAAGTCTGATGGTAAGCATGCTCTGCAAATGTATTACCAAGATTAGCATCAACTTCACCATTGCTTTTCTCAAACCGTAATCCTCTAAAAGGACGCACTTTCTTCTCTCTCAGACGACAGAAAGCGCTTCCCTCTAGAGGGTTAGAGCCTGAGATCTTCTTGCTCCAGCACTGTGGATTTCTGGTTGGAATTTTCCAGGACCAGGTTAAAATAGAGACAAAAATAAATATTCATTTATTGTCCCTGTTTGCATGTTTTCTGGAATCCAGAACATAAACCCCAAAAGGACCATCTCCAGTTCCCTGCTTCAAAGAATCAGCAGGTTAGCCTTGCTCATCAAGGGACAATCCTCCTGAGTTTTGTCTCTGGAAAGAAAAAGCAATGCCCACTACACATACCTTATATTTAACCATGAGAACTGGGCTGGAATTCTAGAGAACAGCAATGGATTTTCAGCCAAGTGTTCACCTGAGTTCCAGCACAGGGACACACAGTCCTGATCTGAGCAGTCAAAATGGAATCTACAATGTTCAGGAATATACATTGTTGCACACATGAACATCCTCCAGGATAAACAACAGGCGAGGCCTTAAAAGCTCCTAAAGAAACCATGTCTCTACTAAAAATACAAAACTAGCCAGGCATGGTGGCGCAGTCCTATAATCCCAGCTATGTGGGAGGCTGAGGCAGAAGAATCACTTGAACCCAGGAGGCGGAGGTTGCAGTGAGCCGAAATCGTCCCGCTGCACTCCAGCCTGGGCAACAGAGACCCTGTCTTAGATAAAAAATAAAAGAAAAACAAAACCCCAACATCATCCAAGTCTGATAATAAGCATGCTCTGCAAAGATATTACGAAAATCAGCATCAGCTTCACCGTTGCTTTTCTCAGACCGTAAGCCTCTAAAAGGAAGCACTTTCTTTTTTTTCAGACAACAGAAAGTGCTTCCCTCAAGAGGGTCACAGCCTGAAATCTTCTTGCTCCAATGCCGTGGATTTTTTCTTGGAATTTTCTTTGACCAGGTTAAAACGAACACAAAAATAAAAGATGCATTTATTGACCCTGTTTGCATGTTTTCTGGAATCCAGAATATAAACCTCTATAAGGACCATCTCCAGTTCCTTGCTTCAAAGGTTCAGCAGGTTAGCCTTGTTCAAGGGGCAATCTCCTGAGTTTTGTCCCCAAAGAGAAAAAGCAATGCCTACTACACGTACCTTGTATTTAGCCAAGAGAATTGGGCTGGATTTTTAGAGAACATCAATGGATTTTCAGCCAAGTGTCACTTGAGTTCCAGCACAGGGACACACAGTCCCGATGGCAGCATCCAAAGTAGAATCTACAATGTTCAAGAACATACAAGGTTATGTTCTTCACATAACAGGGACACAGTCACGAAGGGAGCATCTGAAATGGAGTCTACGATGTTGAAGAATATACACTGTGGTATGCACAAACACGCTCCAGGGTAGACCACAGGCTAGGACGCAAAAACTCCTCAATAAAATTTGAACAGAAATACACAAGTACAAATGGGGCCCGATGGCTCAGACGTCTAATTCCTCAAACTTTAGGAGGCCCAGGCGGGAGGATCACCTGCTTCAGGAGCTCACCTGCTTCAGGAGACCTGTGCTGACAACATGGTGAAACCCATGTGTACAAAAATTACAGAAGTTACCAGGTGTGGTGGTGTATGCCTGTAGACACCAATTCAGCAGGTTTATGTGGGAGGTGGGGGGTGCAGTAAGCCAAGATCACACCACTATACTCCATCTTGGGTGACAGAGGCAGACACTGTCTCAAAAAAAACCACACATACACACACACACCCTCAGAGTGATATCGGAGTATTCTCTCTGTTTAGAAGAGTATTTTGTGTGTATATTTTATATATATATAAGAATATAAAGTGAAATATACATCATGTGTTTTTGAGACCCTGTTCCAAATATTGTATGCTTATAGGAGGAATAATTCCTACATATAAGTGCTTGCTTTAGCAGTACACATAAAAACATTTAAATGACATAGATTACCCTGGCCCCTGCACAAAGGCGACACCCAAGTCCATGATGGTCTCATATTCATCTATTTATTTTTATTTATTTATTTTGGACAGAGTCTCGCACTGTTGCCCAGGCTGGAATGTAATGGTGCGATCTCTGCTCACTGTAACCTCCACCTCCCGGGTTCAAGTGAATTCTCCTGCCTCAGCCTCCCGAGTAGCTGGGATTACAGGTGCGTGCCACCACACCCGGCTATTTTGTGTATTTCTAGTAGAGACGGGGTTTCACTATGTTGGCCAAGCTGGTCTTGAATTGCTGACCTCATGATCCGCCCGCCTTGGCCTCCCAAAGTGCTGGGATAACAGGCATGAGCCATCACGCCCGGCCTATATTTATTTTTAATTAATAAATTTATTTTTTGAGACTGAATCTCGCTCTGTCACTCCTGGGTTCAGGCAATTTTCATGCCTCAGCCTCCACAGTAGCTGGGATTACAGGTGGGCACCACCACGCCCGGGCAATTTTTGTATGTTTAGTACTAATGGGGTTTCACCATGCTGGCCAGACTGGTCTTGAACAACTGACCTCAGGTGATCCTCCTGTCTCAGCCTCCCAAAGTGCTGGAATTACTGGTGGAAGTCACCATACCCAGACTAGTCCCATATTTAAAATCAGGAAAAAGCAAAAGATGCCCACATTTAAACAGCAATGTCCAAGTACATCTCAAATACATTGTTTATCTAAAATACAAATTTAACTGGGGGCCAGGTGTGAACCAAATAACATTCCTTACTTTCTTCTTGTCTGTGCATGGGTTAATATTCACATGTAGTCCCAGCTACTAAGGACTGGGGAGGGGCAGAGGCAGGAGGATCTAAGCCCATTTTAGCCTGGGTGGCATAGTGAGACCCCCGTCTCGTTGCATAGATGACCTGGTCATGCACCCAAGATTTCAGCTTCATTTACCCAATGAAAACTCAAACTCATGCACTCCACCTCTGTACTCCTGCTAAGCAGTGCACATCCCATCTGTAAGGGACACTGAGGTCCCCTTCAACTCTACCTGACCCCACGTGAGAGTCTATAAACCAGTGCCCAAATAATTTCCATGTAGGAAAAGTCGTTGACAGCCAGGCGTGAGGGCTCACACCTAGCACTTCGGGAGGCTGAGGCAGATGGACCAATTGAGGTCAGGAGTTCCAGACCAACCTGGCCAGCATGGCGAAACCCTGTCTCTATTAAAAATACAAAAATTAGCCGGGCATGGTGGCGCACTGTTGTAGTCACGGGAGGCTGAGGCAGGAGAATCACTTGAACCCAGGAGGCAGTGGTTGCAGTGAGCTGAGATCACACTACTGCACTCCAGCCTAGGCGACAGAATGAGACTCTGTCTCAAAAAGTAAATAAATAAATAAATAAATAAAAGGTGTTGAGGGCTGGAAGAACACGCATCGCTCACTATGGCAACAAGAAGAGCTGCTGAACATTCCACCTGTTACTAGGGAGCCCCTTCTAGGGTCCTCAAGATTTTTGTGAAAATAACTGTGGTTTTGTCGCATGCTACTTTTATCACCATGACTGAGATTCGTCTTGCCTACAACAGTTTCTTTTTTCTTTCTTTTTTTTTTTTTTTTTTTTGAGACAGAGTCTCGCTCTCTCACCCAGGCTGGAGTGCAGTGGCATGATCTCAGCTCACTGCAACCTCCGCCTCCCAGGTTCAAGTGATTCTTCTGCCTCAGTCTCCCAACTAGCTGGGATTACAGGCACCCGCCATCATGCCCAGCTAATTTTTTTTGTACTTTTGTAGAGATGGGGTTTCAACCATGTTGGCCAGGCTGGTCTCGAACTCCTGACCTCAGGTGATCCACCCATCTCGGCCTCCCAAAGTGCTGGGATTACAGACGTGAGCCACCACGCCCAGCCAACAGTTTCTTATATTAGCCACAGCAAACATTGGACATCTTACCAAGTAACTGGCATTTAGATGCAAGGTTTAGCCCATTGGAATGGTACCTCGGAATCGTCACCCAAAGAAAACAGGATAAACATGGCAGCTGCAGTCGAAGAACTCACTGGGGTTGGCATTAGTGGGTGAGGGTTGAATCGACTACACCCTTCCTGCAGAGAGTCTATTCCGAGAAATGATGGCAAGTTGTTGGGGAAAAACAAATTTCAGTGTTACGGACAAGCAGATTAAACTAAAAAGACATGAGTGAACAGGAACAAAAAGAAATTGTACCAATACGGACATCCATTGTGGATTACGGAATAGACTGGAAGGACTTGGAGGATTACTCACTCTCTTAATGAAGGAAACATGGTTTGGATTGATTACACTAAAATGATGGGAGGACATTGTATGACATGACCAACTCAAATTAAGTCTGTGGGACCAGGTGTCATGTAATCTATGTTTTTAAAGAAATGGGATTTTGCTATGTTGGCCCAGGCCGGAGTGCAGTGGCTATTCAAAGGTGTGATAGTTGGCCAAGTCAACTATCTTTGAAATGGATCATCAGGACAAGGTGGCTCACACCTGTAGGATCGCTTGAGCTCAGGAGTTGAGACCGTCCTCTACCAAAAATTAAATCCTGAGCCAAATGTGGTGGCAGGCCCCATGTGATCCCAACTACTTGGGAGACTGACTCAAGAAGACCACTTGAGGCTGGGCACGGTGGCTCAAGCCTGTAATCCCAGCACTTTGGGAAGCCAGGGAGGCAGATCACTTGAGGTCAGGAGTTGAGACCAGCCCAACAAACATGGTGCAACCCCATCTCTGCTAAAAATACAAAAATTAGCACGACATGGTGGTGGGTGCCTGTAATCCCAGCTACTTGGGAGGCTGAGGTGGCAGAACCACTGGAACCTGGGAGGTGGAGGTTGCAGTGAGTGGAGACCGTCCTACTGCACTCCAGCCTGGGTCACAGAGCCAGATTCCATCTTGAAGGAATGAATGAATGAATGAATGAATAGAGGATCACTTGGGCCCAAGAGAGCGCAGTCGGAACTGTCACCACACTCCAGCCTGGGCAACAGAGACCCTGTCTTGGAAAAAAAAAAAAAAACAAAATCAGAAGCCCACCATCATCCAAGTCTGATGATAAGCATGCTCTGCAAGATCAGCATCAACTGCAATGTTGCTTTTCTCAAACCGAAACAGTCCAAAGGGAAGCACTTTCTTTTCCTTCAGACAACAGAAAATACTTCCCTCTGGAGGGTCACAGCCTGAGATCTTCTGGCTCCAGCACCCTGGGTTTCTTGTTGGAATTTTCCTTGACCAGTTTTAAATGGACACAAAAATAAAGACGCATTTACTGGCCCTGTTTGCATGTTTTCTGGAATCCAGAATAAAACCCCACTAGAAGGACTATCTCCAGTTCCTTGCTTCAAAGGCTCAGCAGGTTAGCCTTGTTCATCAAGGGACAATCCTCCTGAGTTTTGTTCCCAAAGAGAAAAAGCAGTGCCCGCTAGACATACCTTATCTTTAACCAAGAGAATTGGGCAGGATTTCTAGAGAACAGCAATGGATTTTCAGCCAAGTGTCACTTGAGTTCCAGCACAGGCACACATAGTCCCCATGGGGGCACCCAAAATGGAATCTAAGATGTGGAAGAATAAACATTGTTATACACACAAACCTCTTCCAGGACAGACCACAGGCGATGCTGTAAAAGCTCCTCGATTAAAAAAATACGCAAGTACCGATTGGGTGCAGCGGCTCACACCTCTAATCCCAGCACTTCAGGACGCCAAAGTGGTAGGATCATTTGAGCTCAAGAGTTCAAGACAAGCCTGGGCTACACGGTGAAACTTCGTCTGTACAAAAAATGCAAAAGTTAGCCTGGTGTGGTGGTGCATGCCTGTAGACACTAATCCAGGAGGCTGCGTTGGCAGGTGGAGGTTTCAGTGAGCCGAGATCGCACCACTACACTCCAGCCTTGGCAATATAGCGAGGCTGTGTCTCGAAAGAATTAGAAAACACACACACACACACACACACACACACACAAATACAACCTCCAAGTGATATTCTCCTGCCTCACCCTCCGGAGTAGCTGAGACTACAGGTGTGCGCCACCACGCTCGGCTAATTTTTTATATTTTTAGTAGAGACATGGTTTCACCATGTTGGCCAGTCTGGTCTCGTCCTCCTGACCTCAGGTGATCCACCCGCCTCGGCCTCGCAAACTGCTGGGATTACAAGCGCAATCCACAGCACCTGGCCATACGTCATATATTTTTGAGACCCTATCTCAAAAGAAAGTTCTATATGCTGTATGCTCACAGAATAATTCCTACATATAAGTCCTTGCTTTGTCAGCACACATAAAAAATAAATGGAATGACAGAGATTACCATGGCCCCTGCATAAAGGTGACACCCAAATTCATGACGAGTTTCAGATTCAAACTTAGGAAAAAAAAAGGCCGGGCACAGTGGCTCAGGCCTGTAATCCCAGCATTTTGGGAGGCCAAGGTGGGCGGATCACCTGAGGTCAGGAGTTGAGACCAGCCCCGCAAACTGTGCTAAAAATACAAAAACTGGCAGGTCATGGTGGTGAGCATTTGTAATCCCAGCTACTTGTGACATGGACACTGGAAGTGCCACCGCACTCCAGCCCGGGCAACAGAGACCCTGTCTTAGAAAAACCCAAAACCAAAACAGAACCCCACCATGGTCCAAGCCTGATGATAAATATGCTCTGCAAATGTATTACCAAGATAAACCTCAACTTCAACACTGCTTTTCTCAAACCGTAATTCTCAAAAGGGAAGCGCTTTCTTTTCTTTCGACAACAGAAAGTGCTTGCCTTTGTAGGGTCACAGCCTGGGATGTTCTGGCTCCAGCACTCTGGGTTTCGTGGTGGAATTTCCTTTGATCAGGTTTAAATGGACAGAAAAATAAAGATGCATTTGGCGGCCCTGTTGGCATGTTTTCTGGAATCCAGAATAAAACCCCCGAAAAGGACCATCTCCAGTTCCTTGCTTCAAAGGCTCAGCAGGTTAGCCTTGTTCATCAAGGGACAATCCTCCTGAGTTTTGTTCCCAAAGAGAAAAAGCAATGCCCGCTACACATACCTTATACTTACCCAAGAGAATTAGACTGGATTTCCAGAGAACAGCAAATGGATTCTGAGCCAAGCGTTCACCTGAGTTGCAGTGTGGAGACACACAGTCCCGATGCAAACGTCCAAAATGGAATCTAAGGTGTTGAAGAATAAACATTGTTGCACACACAAACACCTTCCAGGATAGACCACAGGCTAGGTGGTAAAAGCTCCTCAATAAAATTTGAGTAGGAATACACAAGTACCAGCTGGCTGTGGTGGCTCACACCTCTAATTCCAGCACTTCAGGAGGCCAAGGCAGGAGGCTCACTTGAGCTCAGGAGCTCAAGACCAGCCTGTACAACATGGTGAAACCCTGTCCGTACAAAAAATACAAATGTAGGCCGGGTGTGGTGGTGCATGCCTGTAGATACTAATTCAGGAGGCTGAGGTGGGAGGTGGAGGTTGCAGTGAGCCAAGATTGCAACACTGTACTCCAACCTGGGTGATTGAGCCAGATCTTGTCGCAAAAAAACATTTTTTAAAACACATAAGCAAAAACAACCCCAAAGTGACATGAGTCATCTCTGTGTAAAAGAGCATTTTTTGTGTATATAACTTTATATATATATGGTGATATGATGAAATATACATCACATATACATATATATGTATACACTCACACACACCCATATATGTATACGTATATACACACACACACACGTATATATATATATACACACACACACACACACACACACACACATATATATTTTTTTGAGACATAGTCTTATTCTCTCGCCCAGGCTGGAGTGTGGTGGCGTGATCTTGGCTCACTGCAACCTCCGTCTGGTTCAAGTGATTCTCCTCCCTCAACTTCCCCAGTAGGTGGGAATACAGGCGTGCACCACCACACCCGGCTAATTTTTTGTATTTTTAGTAGAGACAGGGTTTCACCATGTTGGCCAGGCTGGTCTCAAACTCCTGACCTCAAGTGACCCACTTGCCTCAACCTGCCAAAGTGTTGATATTGCAGGCATGAGCCACCGCTCATATATACACAAAAAACCGCTCATATACTCACGTGCCCGGCTGTACATCATTTATTTTTCAGACCCTATCTCAAAAAAAAAGAAAGTTCCATACACTGTATGCTCATATAAAGAATTTTTCCTACACATAAATGTTTGCCTTGGCAGCACACATAAGAAATGAATGGAGTGACAGAGATCACCATGGCCCCTGCACAGAGGTGACACCCAAATTTATGATGGGTTCCATATTCAAAATTTGGATCAAAGGGTGGGTGCAGTGGTTCATGACTGTAATCCCAGCACTGTGGGAGGCCGAGGCAGGGGGGGATCATGAGGTCAGGAGATGGAGACCATCCTGGCCAACATGGTGAATCTCCATCTCTACTAAAAATACAAAAATTAGCCAGGCGTGCTGGCGCATGCCCGTAATCCCAGCTACTGGGGAGGCTGAGGCAGGAGAATCACTTGAACCCAGGAGGTGGAGACCGCAGCAAGCCAAGATGACACCATTGCACTCCAGCCTGGGCATAAAAGCAAGACTCTGTCTCAAAAAAAAAAAAAAGATGGGATCTTGCTATGTTGGCTCAGGCTGGAGTGCAGTAGCTTAGTGCATGGTAGAGCCTTGAAATCAAAGAAGCCTCCCACACCGGCCTCTGTAGTAGCTGGGATTGTGTGGCCCACGATGCCTGGCCACGTCACCTATCTTTGAAATGGTCCTCAGGACAAGGTGGCTCACAGCTGTAGAATGGCTTGCGTTCCAGAGTTGAGACCGTCCTGAGCAACAGACCAAAAATAAAAAACGTAGCCAAGTGTGGTGGCACGCCCCATGTAGTCCCAAAGACTTAGGAGGCCGAGGCAGGTGGATCACCTGAGGTCAGGAGCTGAGACCAGCCTGGCCAACACGGTGAAACCCTGTCTCTGCTAAAAATACAAAAACTAGCAGGGTGTGGTGTCGTGCACCTGTACTCCCAGCTACACAGGACACTGAGGCGGGAGAACCGCTCCAACCTGGGAAGGGGAGATTGTAGTGAGCGGAGATCGTGACCCTGCAAAGAGGACCACGTGAGCCCAAGAAAGCTAGGTTGGAAGTGCCACTGCCCTCCAGCCTGGGCAACAGAGACCCAGTCTTAGAAAACAAACAAAACAGGGCCGGGCGCGGTGGCTCAAGCCTGTAATCCCAGCACTTTGGGAGGCCGAGACGGGCGGATGACGAGGTCAGGAGATCGAGACCATCCTGGCTAACCCGGTGAAACCCCGTCTCTACTAAAAAAATACAAAAATTAGCCGGGCGAGGTGGCGGGCGCCTGTACCCAGCTACTCGGGAGGCTGAGGCAGGAGAATGGCGTAAACCCGGCGGGTGGAGCTTGCAGTGAGCTGAGATCCAGCCCCTGCACTCCAGCCTGGGCGACAGAGCGAGACTCCGTCTCAAAAAAAAAAACAAAACAAAAAAAAAAACAGGAACAAAACCCCACCATCATCCACGTCTGATGATAAGCATACTCTGCCAATGTATTACCAAGATCAGCATCAACTTCACTGTTGCTTTTCTCAAACTGTAATCCTCTAAAATGACGCACTTTCTTTTCTTGCAAACAACAGAAAGCGCTTCCTTCTAGAGGGTCACAGACTGAGATCTTTTTGCTCTGGCACTGTGGATTTTTTGCGGGAATTTTCCTTGGCCAGGTTAAAATGGACACAAAAATAACAATGCATGTATTGGCTCTGTTTGCATGATTGCTGCAATCCAGAACATAAACCCCTGTAAGTACCATCTCCAGTTCCTTGTTTCAAAAAGCAATGCCTGCTATATATACCTTATATTTAATCATGAGAATTGGGCTGGATTTCTAGAGAACAGCCATGGATTTTGAGCCAAGTGTTCACTTGAGTTCCAGGACAGGGACACATAGTCCCGATGGGGGCATCCAAAATGGAATTTAAGATGTTGAAGAATATATATTATCACACACACAAACATCCTCCAGGATAGACCACAGCCTAGGCAGTAAAAGCTCCTCAATAAAATGAGCGGAAATACACAGCTGCAGGTGAGGCATGGTGGCTCACACCTCTAAACCCAGCACTTTAGGAGGCTGAGGCAGGGGGATCACTTGAGTTCAGGAGTTTGAGACCAGCCTGGGCAACATGGTGATACCTTGTGTGCAGAGAAAACAGAAAAGTTAGCCGGGTGTGGTGGTGTGCGCCTGTAGACAACTACTCAAAAGGTTGAGGTGGCAGGTGGAGGTTGCAATGAGCCAAGATGGCACCACTGCACTCTAGCCTGGGTGACAGATCCAGACTTTATCTAAAAAAGAAAAAAAAAAAAATACACACGCACAAACGAAAAATTACCCAAAGTGATACGAGAGTATTCTCTGTGTGTAGAAGAGTGTTTTGTGTATATATGACTATTCGTGTGTATATGACTATATTACATGTATAATAAGAATATGAGGCCGGGCGCGGTGGCTGTAATCCCAGCACTTTGGGAGGCCGAGGCAGGTGGATCACGAGGTCAGGAGATCGAGACCATCCTGGCTAACATAGGGAAACCCCATCTCTACTAAAAATACAAAAAAACCAAAAAATTAGCCAGGTGTGGTGACGGGCACCTGTAGTCCCAGCTACTCGGGAGGCTGAGGCAGGAGAATGGCGTGAACCCGGGAGGCGGAGCTTGCAGTGAGCGGAGGAGACCTCTCCACTGCACTCCAGCCTGGGCGACAGAGCAAGACTCCATCTCAAAAAAAAAAAAAAAAGAAAAGAATATGATAAAATACATATATTTTTGAGACTCTCTATCAATAAAAATAAAGTTCCATATACTGTATGCTCACATGAAAAATAATTCCTACACATATGTGCTTGCATTGACAGCATACATTAAAAAAAAAAAAATGGAGGCCAGGTGGGGTGGCTCAAGCCTATAATCCCAGCATTTTGGGAGGCTGAGGCAGGCGGATAACCTGAGGTCAGGAGTTGGAGACAAACCTGGCCAACGTAGTGAAACTCCATCTCTGCTAAAAATGCAAATAGTAGCCAGGGATGGTGGCACGTGCACCATCTACTCGGGAAGCAGAGGTTACAGTGAGCAGACAACACGCCATTGCACTCAAGCCTGGGCCACAGAGAGAAACTGCCTCAAGAAAAAAATAAAGAAAAAGAAAAAAAAGCATGGGACCGCTTGAGCCCAAGAGATCTAGGTTGGAAGAGACACCACACTTCAGCCTGAGCAACAGAGACCCTGTGTTGCAAAAAAAAACTAAACAAAAACAGAACCCCAACATCACGCAAGCTTGATGATAAGAAGCATGCACTGCAAATGTATTACTGAGATCAGCATCAACTTCGACGTGGTTACTCTCAAACAGTAACGCTCCAAAAGGAGGCCCTCTGCTTGCTTTCAGACCACAGAAGGTGCTTCCCATTGGAGAATGACTGCATGAGATCTTCTCGCTCCAAAACTCTGGGTTTTTTTGCTGTAATTTTCCTTACCAGGTTAAAATGGACACAGAAATAAAGCCGCATTTATTGGCCCCGTCCGCACGATTTCCGGAATCCAGAACACAAACCCTGAAAAGGACCATCTCCTGTTCCTTGCTTCAAAGGCTCAGCAGGTTAGCCTTGTTCATCAAGGGACAATCCTCCTGAGTTTTGTCTCAAAACAGAAAAACCAAAGCCCACTACACACACCTTATGTTTAACCAAGAGAATTGGCCTGGATTTCTAGAGAACAGCAATGGATTTTGAGCCAAGTGTTCACTTGAGTTCCAGGACAGGGACACACAGTCCCGATGGGAGCATCCAAAATGGAATCTAAGATGATATTTAAGAACATACTTTGTCGGCCCGGCACAGTGGCTCATGCCTGTAATCCCAGCACTTTGGGAGGCCAAGGCGGGCAGATCACCTGAGGTCAGGAGTTCAAGACTAACCTGGCCAATATGATGAAACTCCATCTCTGCTAAAAACACAGAAATTAGCCAGGCGTGGTGGCAGGTGCCTGTAATCCCAGCTACTCAGGAGGCAGAGGTTGCAGTGAGCAGAGAACGTACCACTGCATCTGGGCCACAGAGCAAGACTGTCTCAAGAGAAAAATAAGGGAGGAGGGGGGATCAATTGAGCCCAAGAGGTCTAGGTTGGAAGTGCCACTGCACTCCAGCCTGGGCAACAGAGACCCTGTGTTGCAAAAAAACCTAAAGAAAACAGAACCCTAGTATCATGCAAGCCTGATGATAAGAAGCATGCTCTGCAAATGTATTACTGGATCAGCAGCAACTCCAACGTGATTTTTCTCAAACAGTAAAGCTCCAAAAGGAGGCCCTCTGCTTGCTTTCAGACCACAGAAGGTGCTTCCTATTGGAGAATGACTGCATGAGATCTTCTTGCTCCAAAACTCAGTTTTTTGTTGTAATTTTCCTTACCAGGTTACAATGAACACAAAAATAAAGATGCATTCATTGGCTGGGTGCAGTGGCTCACGCCTGTAATCCCAACACTTTGGGAGGCTTAGGCAGGCGGATCATGAGGTCAAGAGATCAAGACCATCCTGGCCAACATGGTGAAACCCCATCTCTACTAAAAATACAATTAGCCAGGCATGGTGGTGGGTGCCTGTAGTCCCAGCTACTCGGGAGGCTGAGGCAGGGGAACTGCTTGAACCAGGAGGCAGAAGTTGCAGTGAGCCGAGATCGTGCCACTGCACTCCAGACTGGAGACAGAGTAAAACTCCATCTCAAAATAAAATAAAAGAAAAATAAAAAAGATCCACTCATTGCCCCTGTCTGCATGTTTTATGGAATCCAGAACATAAACCCCTTAAAGGACCATCTCCAGTTCCTTGCTTCAAAGGCTCAGCAGGTTAGCCTTGTTCATCAAGGGACAATCCTCCTGAATTTTGTCTCCAAAGAGAAAAAGCAATGCCTACTATGCATACCTTATCTTTAACCAAGAGAATTGGGCTGCATTTCTAGGGATTTTGAGCCAGTGTTCACTTGAGTTCCAGCACAGGGACACACAGTCCTGATGGGAGCATCAAAAATGGAATCTAAGATAATGCTTAAGAATATACATTGTTGCACACAGAAATACCCTCCAGGATAGACAACAGGCGAGGTCATAAAAGCTCCTCAGTACAATTTGACAGAGCGAAGAAAAAAACCAAAAATGTACATTGTCACACACACAAACATTCTTCAGGATAGACCACAGGCTAGGCTGTAAAACCTCAATAATTTTTTGTTTTTTCTTGGAGACCAAGTTAGGTAAAACAAATGCCCACATCTAAACAACCAATCATTTCTAGTTCAAGTACATCTCAAGTATGCTCTTGATCTGAAATACAAAGTTAACGCGGTTTCCCTGCTCTGGGAAGCCCCCTTTGGTAATTCAGATAAGGGTCTTCTTAGGAAGGTAATGGGTAGGAACACGGAGATGTCAGTCAAGGGAAGGGACTCTCAGGGATTTCTATGGATTATGCAGACGCCCTGCCAGATCCCAAACTTCCCCAAAAGATCCCAAGTCCAGGCAGGAAGGACCACAGGGCTCCAGAAACCAAATGAAGTGGCCCTGGGCTGGAGCCTTTGTCATCAGATTCTTGGACTGAAAGACAGCCAGGGAGCAGAGCGAAAATCCCAGGGGCTCTCTCTCCCAGAAGACACCTGCTCCATCCAGATCAAACCCACAATGTCCCCAGCCAGTGATGCCTGGCACTCCTTTCCCCTCGGCTCATCCTGCCTGCAGTGGTGCAGTGCCCTGGTGTTCCCAGTCCGGATGCCTTCACTCCTTCCAGTGTCCCAGGAGGGTCACCTTGCAGTTCTCAGGGAGGAACGTGGGGTCTTCCACCCTTGTGAGCTTCCTAGACATCAGGGTCTGCCCACCCCACTCCATTCCCAAAGGATGTTCTGCCCAGTTCTCCCAGCCTCCTGCTTCCATCCAGGGACCACCCTTCAGTGGTAAGATTCACACTGCACACAACCAGAACCAACCCATTATCCTCAATAAGTGGTCACCACAGGCCACCCATTCAAAACTGATCTATGTCACATGCCCACAAAAGGCAGATCCAGAGCTAGAGAGATGGGGAGCGGTGGCCAGAGTCTGGGTAGATGAGTGGGGTGGGAACTGACTGCAAATGGGAATAAGACTGGAGCGATGAAAATCTTCTAAAACTAGAGTGGTGGTCGTTGCAAATATGCTAAACATTCACATTTCAGAGTCTATTTCAAAAGATCATTTCCTCAGTTCAGAAAGGTCAGAGATAGGGCTGGGCACGGAGGCTCATATCTGCAATCCTGACACTTTGGCAGGCCGTGGTGGGTGGATTCTGGCCAACGTGGTAAAACTCAGTATCTACAAACATACACAAATTACATGGGCGTGGTGGCATGCACCTGTAATCCCAGCTACTCACGAGGCTGGGATTGCAGTGAGCCAAGATCCTGCCACTGGACTCCAGCCTAGGAGCAGAGAGACTGATTGAACAAAGAGAATTGCTTGAACCCAGGAGGCAGAGTTTGCAGTGAGGGGAGGTCACAGACTGTCTCAAAAAGTCAGACAGAGCCAAAGAATAGTCCTTCCTTTCTTCTTGCCTGTGCATGGGTTAACATTCGCCTGAAGTGCCGGCTACTAGGGAGTGCATAGGGGCACAGCCCAGTTTAGTCTGGGTGGCATAGAGAGATGCCCATCTCTAAAATTTAAAACTTAAATTGAGGCTGGGTGCAGTGGCTCACGCCTGTAATCCCAGCACTTTGGGAGGCCAAGGCGGGCAGATCACAAGGTCAGGAGATCGAGACCATCCTGGCTAACACGGTGAAACCTCATCTCTACTAAAAATACAAAAACTAGCCGGGCATGGTGGCGGGTGCCTGTAGTCCCAGCTCCCTGGGAGGCTGAGGCAGGAGAATCGCCTGAACCCGGGAGGCGGAGCTTGCAGTGAGCCGAGATCGCGCCACTGCACCCCAGCCTGGGCGACAGAGCGAGACTCCGTCTCAAAAAAATAAAAAATAAAAAATAAAAAATTTACACTCCTGAAGATCTTTCATGCAGGGAAATTCTCAGACAATTGACTCACTGTAGCTTCATGAAATTACCAGGATGCTTATGAGTATTTCCATTAAAACGAATTTTCTAAGTATATTTCTTGGATCAACAGCATCCAGAAGTAAAACCCAGGAATCTGATTTTACGCTTGTTTACAAAACTATTAACACTGCCATCAGCTTCCTTAGATGATTGCTCTCACACTGTGAGCTTCAAGCCCCGGAGGTGCTTTTCATCCAGTCACAGAAAAACGCCCCCTGGCTTGAAATCACAGCCTGAGCTTCACTTCCCAAGGAGGATTTGGGGCTTGAGCATTCTCAAGGTGGCATCCCGGTCCATCTGAAATCAGAGTACGAACAAAAGGCATCCCACGGCAGTCCTCTCTCAGTAATAAGCAGAATGAGGCAGAAGTAGGTAGAAGTTTCAAGTAACTTTGTAAACCAACTCAACATACTGAACCCTTCCCAGCATTCGAGTGCACATGTAGCACAGGACGCGATAGACGTTATGAGACACATAATACGGGAGGCGTACAATGGAGAAGGATTGAAGTACATTATGTTCAATCACCACCATGAAATGAAATTAGAAATCACTGTGGAGGACAGGCACGGTGGCTCACGCCTGTTATCCCAGCACTTTGGGAGGCTGAGGTGGGTAGATCACGGGGTCAGGAGATTGAGACCATCCTGGCTAACACGGTGAAACCCCGTCTCTACTAAACAAAATACAAAAATTAGCCGGGCGTGGTGGCGGGCGCCTGTAGTCCCAGCTACTCAGGAGGCTGAGGCAGGAGAATTGTTTGAACCCAGGAGGCGGAGCTTGCAGTGAGCCGTGATCGTGCCACTGCAGTTCAGCCTGGGTGACAGAGCGAGACTCCATCTCAAAAAACAAAACAAAACAAAAAACAAAAAATTAGCCAGGATGGTGGTGTGCACCTGTAATCCCAGCTACTAGGGAGGCTGAGGCTGGAGAATCACTTGAACCCGGGAGGCGGAGGTTGCAGTGAGCCAATATTGTGCCATTGGGCAACAAGAATGAAACTCTATCTCAAAAAAAAAAAAAAGAAGAAAGGAAAATGCTTAGACATTTACACTCAGACCAAGAAAAATGGCTCCCTGGACTTTCTAACTTTAGATCCCAACCCAGGTCTGTGGCACCAAACAAAATCTGTGGGTGGGCCCAGCATGCTGCTTCAGCCAGGCTTCCAGGTTTCTGTCATAAAATTAAGAGCCTCTGGGCACGGGGGCACGAGCGCCTGTAATATCAGCTACTTGGAGGCTGAGGCGGGATGATCACTTGAGCCCAGCAGGCTGAGACTGCAGTGAGCTACAGTCACACCACTGCACTCAAGGCTCGGTGACAGAACCCCTGTTCCATGATATCCTGGGTAGAAACTAGGACATCTACTAAATAGCTGGACCAGTCTTGGCGCCAGGAGGGAAAGGAAACCTTCATAGGAAGCACTTTTTTTTTTTGTGAGCCTCACTCTGTCACCCAGGTTGCAGTGCAGTGGCATTATCTTGGCTCATTGCAACCTCTGCCTCCTGGGTTCAAGCGATTCTCCTGTCTGCACCTCCCAAGTAGCTGTGATTACAGGCACATGCAACCATGTCCAGCTAATTTTTGTATTTTTAGTAGAGACAGGGTTTCAAGTGCCCCGCCCATCTCGGCCTCCCAAAGTGCTGGGGTTACAGGTATGAGCGCCCCTACCTGCCTTAGGTAGCGCATATTAAGGAGCTAAGTTAACTGCAATTCCTGGGGTCTCAGAACAAGGTGGCATAACAGACATTTTTGCTTTGCACTGGAGGGATTTTTGCCTAGGAGAGAGCTTAGAAAATGGAATGCAATCAAAGTGAGAAAGCTGATTGCAGCGGAGAGAAAAAGAGACAATAGAAAAGCAAAGGCCAGTCCACTACATGCATCCATGTGGTGCAATGCGATGGGGCACTGGGGAATGGGTTATGATGAGTATTCACAATTGACATCCCCAAAACTGGGTGCACTTTCCTTTCAAATCACAGAAAATGCCCCTCAGTTTTGAGGACATCAGTCTGAATGTCATGTCTGACCTCAAACTCTTCCTACATGGTTAACTCACACTAGGGTTCACTGTCCTCACACTGCAGATGGAGGACATTCACACAGCACTCATGCAGAAGCTCCCAGCCAGATCTTGAAAAAAAATAACCTTAAAGAATCCTCAGGCTGCCCAGAGAGTTGCTAGAAAAAGGCAGACACACCAGCATTTACACAAACTCAAGTTACATCACTAGTGGTAGGTTTCACATAAAAACCTTTGATTTCTGAGAAGGCTGTGTACGTGTTACACATCTGATCAGAACCAATCATTTACTCTAATCATACACTTCTATTTTCAGAGATGGGGTTTCACCATGTGGGCCAGGCTGGTCTTGAACTCCTGACCTTGTGATCTGCCTCCCAAAGCGCGAGCATTACAGGTGGGAGCCACAGCGCCCGGCTGTTTTTGGTTTTAAATTTCTCATATTACCTGTGAAAGAATCCAAGTGTATATTCCCACAGTTCTGTCTATGAACATAGAAGAATGAGTGATTGGCAGCAAACTGATGGTTCGATGCCACGATAGGAGCACGTGGGCTTCAAAACTATCCTAATACCCGTCCTTTTTTTTTTTTTTGAGATGGAGTCTTGCTCTGTCGTCCAGGCTGGAGTGCAGTGGCGCGATCTCGGCTCACTGCAAGCTCCGCCTTCTGGGTTCACACCATTCTCCTGCGGCGCCCGCCACCACGCCCGGCTAATTTTTTTGTATTTTTTTAGTAGAGACGGGGTTTCACCGTGTTAGCCAGGATGGTCTCAATCTCCTGAATTCGTGATGCACCCACCTCAGCCTCCCAAAGTGCTGGGATTACAAGCGTGAGCCACCGCGCCCAGCCAATACCTGCCCTCTTGATGCAAATCCAAGTTTGGCATCCTCATCTAGGTATTCATTTGTTAACCTATTCTGTAGTCTCCTGACCTACCTCTTCTACTACTCTTTGCAATTTTACTGTAAGGCAAGAAATTCCTAGTTTTCAGTAACCAGCACTCAAAATGCCTGGGTCCCACACGTCACAGGCAATGTGCCAGTATGTTCTTATCAGACTCCAAAAAGCAGTCCCAGACTGCATATCACCAAGTGGACAATTATCACAAGCCCCTGGGAAAACTTGCAAGGCAGCATAGAACCCATATCTCCACAGGCAATCCTCCTACAGTTCAACAGAAGACAGTGTGGGAATGTGTTGAATTCTGACATTCTGTTCTACCACCTCACGGGAGACAGCGATTATAAAAGCCTTTGGGAGAGTGTGACTGGGAAATGGGCACATCGCTTCTCAGCACACATCCAGCAAGTGATCCTCCATGTGTCAAAAAATCTTATGCTTGCTGGGCGCGGTGGCTCACACCTGTAATCCCAGGACTTTTGGAGACGGAGGTGGGAGGATCACGGGAGGTCAGGAGTTCGAGACCAGCCTGGCCAACATGGTGGCACCCCATCTCCACTAAATACAAAAACTAAGCCAGGCACAGCTGTAATCTCAGCTACTCGGGCGACTGAGGCAGGAGAATTGCTTGAACCCAGAAGGCAGAGGTTGCAGTGAGCTGAGATCACTGCACTACACTCCAGCCTGGGCAACAGAGTGAGATCCTGTCTCAAAAAAAAAAAAAAAAAAAAAAAAAAAGTGATCTCAGGTGATCCACCATCTTAGCCTCCCAAAGTGCTGGGATTACAGGCGTGAGCCACCACGCCCAGCCTCAACTTGCTTCTTTCACTGTGTTCTGTGACTTGCCTCAAAATTCTTTCCAGCGAGAGATCCAAGAACCTGCTTTTGAGGTGTGGATTGGGTGCCTCTTTTCTGGCAACGGTGTGACTGGGCTATCCCTGAATCCAAGCATTACAGCTGCTACGTAACCCAGCCTCACAACTCAAATGACCCTGGTCATTTCCTTAAAGCTGGACTGAAGTCCAGTTTATGGCACAGAACAAGCACCACAGTTTAGCTTTTACCTGCAGTGGCTCCTGGAGCCCCCTGCTCCCCCCATGGTCATGGTGTTTTTCTCGGTGCTCGCCTCAGTCATTGGATCTCAGCAATGACGGCACTTTCATTCTGACACCAGAAAGTGCCCCCGAGGCTGAGTGCCACAGAGTGAGAAGTACCCTCCCTGTATTGTCCAGTACCTGGAAACTGCAAGCACATCCTCTATGCAGAAGATAAGAGATTTAAAACTGACTTCTGAATATCGCTCAATAGTGAAAGGCAGAGTGAACCCTCTCTCCAGTTCTTAGGAACAATGCAGATCCTTGTAATGCAAATCCTAGGCCTGCCCGGAGGCTCATGCCTGCAATCCCAGCGCTTTGGGAGTCCCCAGCCTGAATAACACCTTCCTGAATGACACCTTTTAAATTACTTTCTTTTTTCTTTTCTTTTTTTTTTTTTTGCTTAGTGTCGCTCTGTGGCCCAGGCTGGAGTGCAATGGCGCAATCTTGAGCTCACTGCAGCCTCTGCCTCCTGGGTTCGAGCAATTCTCCTGCCTCAGCCTCCCGAGTAGCTGGGATTACAGGCGCCCGCCACCACGCCTGGCTAATTTCTGTATTTTTAGTAGAGACAGGGTTTCACCATATTGGCCAGGCTGGTCTCTTAGCCAGGCTGGTCTCGAACTCCTGACTTCGTGATCCGCCCACCTCAGCCTCCCAAAGTGCTGGGATTCCAGATACGAGCCACCGAGCACGTCCATCACCTTTTAAATTACGTGGACAGGCCTGGTGTGGTGGCTCGCCCATAATCCTAGCAGTTTAGGAGGCCAAGGCAGGAAGATTGCTCGAGCACAGGACTTTGAAACCAGCCTGGGAAACATACTGAGGCCCATTTCTCTACAAAAGATTTAAAAAGTAGCTGGGTGTGGTTGTGTACACCTATAGTCCCAGCTACTCTGGAGAGGGAGGTGGATCACTTGAGTCTGGAAGGCGGAGGTTGCAGAAAGCCAAGATCACACCACTGCACTCCAGCCTGGGCCACAAGAGCGAAACTCTGGTCTCAAAAAAAAAAAAAAAAAAAAAAAAAAAAAGGGTATTAGGGGCAGAGAATCAAGGTGTGGGAGTCATGACTACAAACAGAGAGGACTCAGTGTTGGAGATTTTAGGGCAGTCTCACAACCTAAATGTGAGGCTCCTGTGACCACGGGGAAGTGAACATGGGAAGACAATACTTAGTGAACTCTGTGAGGACTTCCCATCCTGAGGATGAAGGGCAGGGCAGGGGCCCTGGAGCTGTTTTGTACACCAGGGGCCACCCATAGATGGAGAATGGATTAGAGTCTGGCCACACCCACTCTTTGCCCTCCAGCCTCCTCCCTGAATTTGATTTTCCTAGCTTCTGTAAATGCATTTTTGTTTTCTTTTCTTTTTCTTTTTTTTTGAGAGGACGTCTGGCTCTGTCACCCAGGCTGGAATAGCATGATCTTGCCTCACTGTGACCTCTGTGCCCTGGGTTCAAGTGATTCTCCTGCCTCAGCCTCCAGAGTAGCTGGGATTACAGGCATGCAACACCCCACCCAGCTAATCTTTTTTTTTTTTTTTGAGTGATCTCAGCTCACTGCAACCTCTGCCTCCGGGGTTCAAGCAATTCTCCTGCCTCAGCCTCCCTAGTAGCTCGGATTACAGTCGTGCGCCACCACGCCCGGCTAATTTTGTATTTTCGGTAGAGACGGGGTTTCTCCATGTTGGTCAGGCTGGTCTCAAAAACTCCCGACCTCAGGTGATCCGCCCACCTCGGCCTCCCAAAGTGCTGGGATTACAGACATGAGCCATTACGACCGGCCCCCAGCTGATTTTTATCTTATTTACAGAAACAGGGTCTCACTATGCCGCGCAGGCTAACCAGTCTGGTACAGGCGCTCACCAGCAAAGCCAACTAATTTTTAAAATTTTTAGTAGAGATGAAGTCTCACTTTTTTGCCCAGGCTGGTCTCAAACTACTGAGCTCAAGCGATCTGCCTGCTTCAGCCTCTTAAAGTTCTAGGATTACAGGCATGAGCCACCGCCCCCAGCCTTCGAATAAATTTAGACTTACAGAAAAGTTGCAAAAGGTACACAAAGTTCTCTATGTTCTCCACCCAGTTTCCTTTAATGTCCACGTTTTACATTAGACTTGCCACAACTAGGAAATAAACAATACCATTGTCCCAATTCCAGAGCTTATTATGATTTCCCATTTTTCCATTTTGTCCCAGGTAGAATCTCTCATTGGGATTCCTGGTCATGTCTATGACCATCTACCCTATTTCTGTTGCTCTGTTTCATTCTATTGATATCACCTTATTGCTATTACAATTGTTTCAGGTGTTTGCATGTTCATTTTCTCTCTCCTACTGACCGATAATGCTCTGCAAAGACAGAGACCTGGTACACCCCCTTTAAATTCTGGCTTTCCCAGTGCCCAGAACAGGGCTTGATTTCTGACAGGTAGTGTAGTGGGTTTGATTCCTGCACAAAAATCTGCTTAACTGCAGGCCTGGACTATAACTCTAGAAGGGTGGAGACCCAGTCTCCCTCCCACCATGGTGTCCCCAGTACTAACAGGGAACCCACTCGGAAGCCCAGTCAATACTCTTGAAATGAATGACGGGCTGAACAGAGGTTAATATCACAGACAAACATCATTTAATCTTGTAATTCTCAATCCAAGTTGACACATGGGGGAAACAAGCTCAATGCTGGCCTGATTTGTCCCTCCTCAAGCAAACAAAACACAAAACATGGCGGAGAAGTGGAGAAGTCAAAATTAAAACCCGGGAGGCTAAGATACAGCCTTTAAAGCTGAGCTTAATTAACCCTAACTATGGGTGACAGAGCTTGCCGCCAGCCTCGTCTCACTTCACCCCAGATAGGCAAGTCATTTGTTAATTTATTTAAAAAAATTTTTTTTAAATTATTGTTTTTTTGAGACGGTGTTTCACTCTTGTTGCCCAGGCTGGAGTGCAGTGCTGTGATCTTGGCTCACTGCAGCCTCCGCCTTCCCAGGGTCAAGTGATTCACCTATCTCAGCCTCCCGACTCACTGGGATTACAGGCACGCACCACCATGCCTGGCTGATTTTTAAATTTTTAGTAGAGATGGGGTTTCACCATGTTAGCCAGGCTGGTCTTGAACTCCTGGCTTCAAGTAATTCATGCACCTCGGCCTCCCAAACAAAGTGCTAGCTCACTTCAGCCTCAAGCTCCTGATCTTAAGGGATCCTCCCACTTCAGCCTCCTGAGTCAAGTTGTTGGGATTACCAGGAAGGAGCCGCCACACCCAGCTAAATTTTTTTTAGTTTCAGATCTCCCTGTGTTACCCAAGCTGATGTGGAACTCCAGAGCTCAAGCAATCCTCCCATCTCAGCCTCCCAAAGTGATGGGATTACAGTCCTGAGTTACCACACCCAAACAATTACTAGAAGAGTCAATGTTGTCACCACTCCCTAATTTCTGTATGTAATATCCTCCCAACCAGTATACCCTACCCCCTCCACTCAAAGTTTCTCCACTTGGCCAATATCCTTTCATCTATTCAATTCACAATTTAAAGCCACCTCTTCAAGAGGAAGCCAGCACCCTCGTACCCAGGTGATGGCCCCTGTCATAGTAGCCTATAAATCTGCTCATGGTACAGTACAATTGACGTGGAATCATCAGTTGCAGTAAGTATCTGTGCACACCTTTGCTTAGTATTTACCTCCCTGGGGTTATTAACACACCTATATGCATGTGGAGAACAATGATTTTCCCCTCCCAACATGGTCTAAGTGTCTGTGAAAGGTAATACTTTCCTCAGTTTGACTCCAGACTGGAACCTTGCCTGGCCAGAGCCAGGTCCTCAAAATGAACATTAATTGGAATACGAAGAAATAACAAAGAATGGGCAGGAGGTAGAAGAGCATCAGGACAAATAGCTAATGGCTGCGGGGCTTAATACATAGGTAGATAGGTTCAGCAAACCACCATGGCATGCTTTTACCTATGTAGCAAACCTGCACATCCTGCACCCAGAACTTTAAATTAATGAAAAATGAAAGAAAAAAGTAACAGAATGAGGGCCTGGCACAGTGGCTCACGCCTGTAATCCCAGCACTTTGGGAGGCGGGTGATCACTTGAGACCAGGAGTTGGAGACCAGCCCGGTCAACATGGCAAAACCCCGTCTCTACTAAAAATACAAAAAATTAGCCGGGCGTAATGGCACGTGCCTGTAGTCTCAGTGGCTTGGGAGGCTGAGGCACTAGAATCACTGGAACCCAGGAGGTGGAAGTTGCAGTGAGCCAAGATGGTGCCAGTGTACTCCAGCCCAGGCGACAGAGTGAGACTGTGTCTCAAAAAAAAAAAAAAAAAGGAAGAAGGCTGGGTGCGGTGGCTCCTGCCTGTAATCCCAGCACTTTGTGAGGCAGGTGGATCATGAGGTCAGAAGTTCGAGACTAGCCTGGCCAACATGGAGAAACCCAATCTCTACTAAAAATTAAAAAAGTAAGTCGGGTGTGGTGGTGGGCGCCTGTAATCCCAACTACTCAGGAAGCTGAGGCAGGAGAATCGCTTGAACCCAGGAGGCGGAGGTTGCAGTGAGCCAAGATCGTGTCACTGCACTCCAGCCTGGGGGACAGTGCCAGACTCAAAAAAAAAAAAAAGAAAAAAAGAAAGAACAGAATGAACAAGCCGAAAGCTTTTTAATATAAATTTGGAAGCTGGTGGGGGGTGTGGGAAACATGAGAGGCCTGCAGGGATCAGGGCTATTACAGGCCTGATTTGCAAGACACTGAACTTTACTCAATTCAATTCAATTCAACTTTACTCTAATTCCATGGTCGCCCCACCCTCTCCAAACACTCCTAAATACTGGCGCGTGCTCTCTGAATGAAGTTTTCTTTCTCTCTTCTTCCAAATACTCAACCTTCAAAGAGATGAATGGATTTCTTTGTGACACTCTATTTACTGTTTTAGAACCTTTCTTATACATTATTCACTCCCTAAACTCTTCATTCTTTCTGAAAACCTTTTCTGGATCATCTCGGGGCTATAATCCCATTCTTCGGAGAGCAGGGAATTTTTTAAAAAGTCCCCAATCACTTTTTAGCCTGGGGCAAGGCAAAACCAAGGGAAGTTGGGACAAAGAAATTCTTCCGTTCTTTTTTTTTTTTTTGAGACAGGGTCTCACTGCCTCCCTAGCTAAAGTTCAGTGGTACAATCAAGGCTCACTGCAGCTTCAACCCGCTCCTGGGTTCAAGCAATCCTCCTACCTTTTACTGCCAAGTAGCTGGGCCTACACCATGCGTTGGTAATTTTTTTATTTTTTTGTAGAGACGGAGGTGGAGGTTCACTATGTTGCCCAGGCTGGCCTTGAACTCCTGGGCTCAAGTGATCCGCCTGCCTCCCCCTCCCAAAACGTTGGGATTACAGGTGTGAACCACCTTAGCTCACCTCAGCTTTAATACTGAATATTAAGCTCTTTGAGAAGTTTTGTCCACCAAGGCATCCAGATACTTAAAAGGATTCCGTGTGTGTTTTCAGTTCTAGGTTCAGAACGTCTTCATCTACATGAGGTAAAGCACCTCCACTTCCTGTGTGTGCCTCAAAAGTCACCTTCGATTTGGTGATTCCTCAAAGTTAAATATCACTTCAGTTAAGTTTAGGGGGGAGAAAGTTAAACACAGAACTACAGAATTATCTGCTGGGGGTGGTGGCTCATGCCTATAATCCCAGCACTTTGAGAGGCTGAGGTGGGCAGATCACGAGGTCAGGAGTTCGAGACCAGCCTGGCCAACATGGTGAAACCCCATCTCTACTAAAAAAAAAAAAAAAAGTTAGCAGGGCGTGGTGGCAGGTGCCTGTAATCCCAGCTACTCACTGCAGGAAAGTCATTTGAGCCCGGGACGTGGAGGTTACAGTGAGCCAAGATCACACCACTGCACTCTAGCCTGGGTGACAGAGCAAGACTCTGTCTCAAAAAAAAAAAATTTAAAGTTTGATTTGGTACTATCATGGAGATCATAACTAAAAAAAAATATATATATATATATATACACACACACACACACTTAAAAATAAATAAATAAATAATAAAATAAAGTTTCCCCAACTGGTATTTGACTTCATATAATTCAGTTCCCTTTAAATGAGTTCAGAAGCTTCTAGGCTGTGGCAAGGGGCTCCCTCTCCTGGTTGAGATCTGCCAGCTCTTACAATTTCCTTTTTCAGGTCTACAAACCACTCTGCCCTCGTGCAGCCATCACAGCCCTCCCTGCTTATCTCAAGACAGACTCTAGGTTAACCGGTGAGTTGAGCTTTACCGAGCTGTGTGCAGAGAAAACATGGAGAATTACAGCACAGAAAGAAACAACGGAAGCCTGAGTATCAGACGTCGTCGTTCAGAAATTCATCAGGTTTAATGCATTCTCTGGAGTCTCACGGACTGTCCTGTGGTGCTTTCCACCTTTTTTTTCCTTACTCTCCTATCCAACCTCTCTCACCTTGTAGCCCCATGTGTACCTGCCGTGACGGTAGGACCCATTCTCTCCTGAGCAAGTCTGATCTACCTCTTCTCAAGATTCCAGATCTCAAACAACTGCCATCTCTGGTTCTCAGTCCGTTTTGCATTGGAACAATCTTTCCACACCAGAGGGATCCCTTTTTAGGTTGCTATGCCCAACAGTTCTCACTTTATGTTCAGTTCTGATTCCAGGCTATGCTCTGGAAATTGTCTCTTACAGGTATAAGACAGAGAGAGGCCATGCAAAGCTGCTGTGACCAAGAAATTAAAAGATCACTACATAACATGGCTACATAATATCTACCTTTATTAATTAATTTATTTATTTGAAATGGAGTCGCACTCTGTCACCCAGGCTGGAGTGCGATGGCCCAATTTCGGCTCACTGCAAACTCCGCCTCCCGGGTTCAAGCGATTCTCCTGCCTCAGCCTCCTGAGCAGCTGGGACCACAGGCGCCCGCCACCATGCCTGGCTAATTTTTGTGTTTTTAGTAGAGATGGGGTTTTACCATGTTGGCCAGGCTGGTCTCGAACCCCTGACCTCTGGTGATCAGCCCACCTTGGCCTCCCAAAGTGCTGGGATTACAGGCGTGAGCCACCGCACCTTGCCATGGAGATACAGTTTCCATAAACAAGACCAAACCCATGTTGAAAGCGCCAAAAACCTCCAGAGAAAATAACAGAGGGAAATGGGCCAGGTGGGACCTTAGGGAGCTGCTGGTTCAAGATCTGCATAAAATAAGATGAGAAGTGGCTGCTGACTTTGATTCAGAGTCAATGAATGCAACGCCCCTTCCTCCTGATTCCGTTTCGCTATGAGAAAACGCAGGCCTACATCTTTGTGGAGAATGCCAGCATCGCCTAGGCACTGAAGAATGTCAGTGGCAAGATTTGGGATGAGGATAATAAAAAGATATCAACCTTTGTCAACCCTGCTGATATGTCCTGCAGAGAAAGCTGAAGTTGGAAAAGGCAAAGCAGATAAAGCTGATGGTGAAGAAGCGATGTGATTCCTCCCAGTACAGTCTTGACAGCCAGAGACTCCCCTTTGACCCAGACCTGGTGACTAGTGACTCTAAGATGGCATCGAAATCTAGAAGTGCACAGCTGCCTTTCTGCACGTCCTCCAAGAAAATATGCCTGAGGCGGAGTCTGTGGGACAGATGGACACGGGAAAGGGCTAGAACCAGGAGACATGCGTGCAGACAGGAACTTCCCGTCTACCACTTTCCCAGACAAACAAGTCTAGCAACATAACCTCCATCCTGGAATTGTTCCCCAGGTTATCATGCCTGGATGGCCAGCCATCATCCAGACCAACTCTGTGTGGTATTGAAGCCCTCCAAGCTACTAATTTGCAAGGGAAGTTTCTTTGGATCTACCATGCTGCAAAATCTGCTCCTGCCATTTCTGCAGTAATATTGCTTGATCTACGTTTACGGAGATTGACAGCGTCTCCTAGCTGCTTACCATGACGGGGCCTGCCTCTGCCTGACCACTCTCCTCACCCAGAGAAACCAGCCTGGTGCAGGTACTTCAAAAATGCCTTGAAGGCTGGGTATGGTGGCTCATGCGTGTAATCCCAGCACTCTGGGAGGTCGAGGCGGGTGGAACACCTGACGTCAGGATTTCAAGACCAGCCTGACCCACATGGTGAAACCCTGTCTCTACTTAAAAAAAAATTTTTTTAAACATACAAAAAAAAAAAAAAAAAAAAAATTAGCCAGCGACGTGGCATGAGCCTGTAATCCCAGCTACTTGGGAGGCTGATGCAGGAGAATCGCTTGAACCTGGGGTGCAGACGTTGCAGTGAACCAAGATCCCACCACTACACTCTAGCCTGGGTGACAGAGTGAGACTCCATCTCAAAAAAATAAAATTTAAAAAGACCAGCCAGGTCAACATAGTGAGACTCCGTCTCTATAAAAAAATAAAAGAGAGAGAGTAGTGGTGTGTTACGTCAAAAAAAAAAAGTAATTAAAAAAAGAAAAAGCAGCTGGACGCGGTGGCTCCTGCCTGTAATCCCAACACTTTGGGAGGCTGAGGAAGGTGGCCTGAGATCAGGAGTTCGAGACCAGCCTGGGCAACACAGCAAAACCCTGTCTCTATTTAAAAAAAAAAAATACAAAAATTAGCTGGGTGCAGTGGCTTACACCTGTAATCCCAGCACTTTGGGAGGCCAAGGCGGGCGGATCATTGGAGGCGTCAGGGAGTTCGAGACCAGCCTCCATCAGACATGGCTAAACCCGCCTCTACTAAAAATACAAAAATTTGCTGGCTGGAGGTGGCATGCCCAACTCAGCTACTGAGAGAGGCTGATAGAGAATTGCTGAACCTGGGAGGTGGAGGCCACGGGAGTCGAGATTGCACCCACCACTGCACCAGAAATTAACAACAACAGAGCAAGACCTGGTCCTCAAAAAATGAAAAACAAAACAAAAAAATTGTGGCTTGCACCCCAGAGATCCGCCACCAGGGGCTTGAGTGGAGATCACATGACCCCAGGTGGAGGCAGGTGGCGGCCGACAAACGCTGGCTAACGGCAGCCTGGGCAACAAACAAAGTGGAGAACCTGTCTCCAAAATGCCGCCGGGTGGCTCAAGCCTGTAATCCCAGCACTTTGGGAGGCCGACGGCGATCAAGGAGGTCAGGAGAGAGATCGACCATCCGACTAATGACGGTGAAACCCTCGCCCTACTAAACATACAAAAACCAGTCGGGCGAAGTGGCGGTGCCTGTAGTCCAGCTACCAGAGCTGAGGTGAATGGCGTGAACCCCTGAGAGGAGTGAGCTGAGATTCGGCCACTGCACTCCAGCCTGGCAGGATGTGAGCAGACCGCCTCAAAAAAAAAAAAAAAAAAAGAAAGAAAAGAAGAAGATTCTTCTCCACGATAGGGTGGAATGGCACAGGGCGTGTATCTTACTATGAGCCCATGCACTGCCAGATTTCCATCTTGCCGCTGATGGCACAATGAATGGTGCATGCCAGCACTGACTGGTTTGGACCAATTGCTAGATCTCCTTTGTAACTACCCAACATCCTGCTCTTCTTTGAACTGGGTTACCTTGGTGACTGTATCTATGGTGTGTCCTGAAGGCAGTGACCTTTCACCAATGTCCACCCAGGGCACTCATGAGGAGAATCTGGGTGGTCTGGAGATGGAAGTTTGGAGAGGATTAAGGAGGGTTGCTGCAGAAGGCAAGGGCAGGTGTAAGACCACTTTAACAAGATGGAGTTCTAACAAGGAATTCGACCCCCAAAGACAGAGAGAGGAATGTCCTAGGAGTCAGAGGAGACCTGACTTCCCATTCTCACTGACACCTGACACCCAGGGAGCTATTGCTTTTCTTTTTTCTTTCTTTTGAGATAGGGTCTTGCTTTGTCACTCAGGCTGGAATGCAGTGGTGCAATCTTGGCTCACTGCAACCTCTGCCTAAAGGTTCAAACAATTCCCGCCTCAAACCCTAGATGGCTGGGATTTACCGGCATGCAGCATGCCTGGCGCATAGTGCCCGCCAGCCTGGTAACTAAAAAAAACAAAAAACAAATACATCCTTTTGTTCGATATTTGATTTGTGGAAACGAAAATGTGCTCAGGATTTAGTCGGCATGATCCCCTGCGGTTTTGCAAGATTCAGTGCCTGGGCGCTTTCCGGCATTTCAAACCGTAAGGCTTATTACTTATCTGGTTTAAAATCATATTCCTTCAACTAAGGCGAAAGATTTGTTCTCTTATTTTCGATCTTTACCCCACCAAAACAATATTTTATACCTCCACCGCTTTCACGTAAATATTTTCAGTAGTTTCAATCCACATATTATCAACATTAAGCCGTGCTGCGATTGGCTAATTTAGCCCTCCCAGTCGTTTCCACCGAGACATCAACTTGTCGCTGACTCGGCTTATTATCCGGAATCAGGGTCGCTCACCAGCGGGCTGGGTCACGGTAAGCCAGGATCTCAGCTCCTGCAAATCCTTCTCCGGGATCACCATTCACGACCTCAGCCTCCCCAGTAGCGGGACTTCTGACTTGCCTCGCCAGAAACAAAGTTTTTGTATTTCTTAATAAGGCGGGACTGCCGTGGCCAAACCCAGGATGGTGTGATCTCCCTGGCCTGAATCCTTCGTCGGCCTCAGTGCTGGGATTACGGCTTTGAGCCACCCAGCTGACAGCATCCCCTTACAGACAACCAGTTGCTACTTTGAACGATTTCGCACAAGATGCTTTCTTATAAAACCAAAGGAGTCCTAACATACTACACAGAATCAAGTGAAGCTCACATGGCTGCGCCAATTTAATGGTGAAAGGTCGGTATGCGATCCCAGCTGAGAGTGGGATCTCTTAGCTCTTCATTCCACGGAGGGTGCACCAACTCACCTGCTGCGCTGGGTAGGTGGAGCACAAGCACCTGTGTTTTTTTTTAATTAAAAAAAAAATCTCTTTTCTTTATAATCTTTGCATAGATAGAGTGCATGGCTAATTCCACATGTTCCCAGGCCTTATCTAGAATCTAATGCTCCAAAGTAGGTAAACCGAACAATTTTCAAAAGCCTAAGAAGCAGTTGATGACCTTAAAGCATTGAACAAACCTAATATCTGACCTGCCTGATTTAGATTAAATGTCTTCATTTTCCCCAATCATCTTTAAAACTTTTTATTTCCCAAAGATTACTAAAGTTATGTGAACTAAAAGGCATTAGTTTTTATTGTTCTTTCAAAATATTTGATTTAGGTATTTGTTTATTTATTTGAGATTACTGGCTCTAGGGTGGAGTCCTTGGACGAACAGGACCAGGAAAGCATGCCATTTCTAGGGCCCAATATAATAAGTGGGCACAGAAGAAAGGCAAAACAGATCTTCAAAAATTAAGGGTCCCGTTTTTATACCAGATCCCAAATCCCAAAAAGAACAGAGCCTTAGATTTCTGAAGGGGAATCTATTGATTTCAAATTCCTGTGGTTCCATGAGGAAAACAGGTTTTTTTCCAAAATGGCGTCTCTGGTGCCTCCTGTTTTTCCCAAGGAGTCTCAGGCAGTTAGAATTTGAATATACACATTGCCGGGCACGGTAGCTCACACCTGTAATCCCAGCAGTTTGGGAGGCCGAGGCGGGTGGATCAGGTCAGGAGTTCAAGACCAGCCTGGCCAACATGGTGACACCCTGTCTCTACTAAAAATACAAAAATTAGCTGGGCGTGGTGGCAGGTGCCTGTAATCCCAACAACTTGGGAGGCTGAGACAGGAGAATCACTTGAACCCGGGAGGTGGAGGTTGCAGCGAGCCAAGATCGCGCCAATGCACTCCAGCCTGGGTGACAAGAGTGAAACTCCATCTCAAAAAAAAAAAAAAAAAAAAATTGAATATACACACACACATATATATGTGTATATATATTTTTTATTTATATATTATACATATTTTTATATATATATATATAAATGAAAACCACAATTTCGTTATTGGGTGCCACCCGTTTTTGCTTAGATTCACATGATTTCCTTAGTGCTAGTTTGCACATACAGAAATGATCTTGCCAGGCTGCACAAAATATGGAATGCTTCATGAATTTGCATGTCATCCTTGTGCAGGGGCCATGCTAATCTTCTCTGTATCGTTCCAATTTTAATATATGTGCCGCTGAAGCGAGCACTACACTTTTATTTTATTTTTTATCTTTAATTTAATTTAATTTTATTATTATTATTATTTTTTTTTGAGACAGAGTCTTGCTCTGTCACCCAGGTCGGAGCGCAGTGGCGTAATCTGGGCTCACTGCAAGCTCCGCCTCCTAGGTTCAAGCAATTTTCCTGCCTTCCTGAATAGCTGGGATTACAGGCGTGCGCCAACATGTCCAGCTAATTTTTTTTTTAAGTAGAGACAGTTTTGCCATGCTGCCCAGGCTTGTCTTGAATTCCTGACCTGAAGTGAGGCCTGCCTCAGCCTCCCCAAGTGCTGGGATTATAGGCATGAGCCACGACGCCCGGCCAAATATCCACTTTTAATGTACCTGAGTTTTAACTATAGCGTTTGTTTAAAAAAGTCCTTTCCAATCTTTTATTACCCAACCTTGGCTAGGCCAAACAGCCAATATTTCTGTGTTCTATAACGGAGAGGAAGAGAATCAACACATGGTAAAGGTCACACCAGAAAGTACTCGTTGAGTAAGCCGGGAATGGAACCCGGAACCTGGCCCGCCTTTGTGAAAAGAGAAAGCACGGCCACATGGTTAGGAGGTTAAGCTTCCAAGGACATGATTGACCAGTTTACTGGGCCATCTTGAACAGGGGCTTATGGGGCCCTAGGCACGCATTTTATCCCAAGGTACCCCTCTTTGTGACAGAATACAGAAAGACACAAAGCACACCAGATGTATTATAGCTTAAGACCAGCCTCAGAATTCTTTCTTGTATTAATCAAAGCATTACGGGAGATAAACAGTGATTTTTACCGTTCATTTAACCAGTTTGCACAGAGACAGAGAGGCCAGAGTCTGACTGGTAAGAAATACTTTACCTTTTGCCAGCATGCCAGGCTTCTGGGTTTCCTTTGCCCAGGTGGCTCTAGTGACCCTGCTTGCCACACTATAGTCCTGAGGGCCAAGCCTGCCGCATCATAAAAGAAATTCTTTTCTGTTTTATGGAACCTCAGGCAAAAACCTCTTAGTTTTGCAAGTTGTCACCCAAGGGCTTGCATGGGGTAAGCCAATTAACATTTTTCATTCTGGCGCCAAAGCAAAATACGTGACAAATCAGACACTGGCCACTCTGTTTAGCAACCAATATTGAACTTGCAAGGCTCAAACTTGCTCCCAGTTGGGCCCTGTCATCTTGAACCCATTTTTAACCAAGGGGGACTTTACTGAGGGGGGGGCCTCTAACCCCATCCCATTCTTTACTCAGGTAAAATGGACCCCATTACTTATCCAAAGTCAGCCAACGGGTGCTGCGGTCTGCTTCCTTTGGATCAGGATAGGAACTAAGCTGAAAGATTAGCAGATTTAACTTTCGGGGGCCCTCATTTTAATTTTTAAATTTGTATTTATTTTTGAGATGGTGTTTTGCTCTTGTTGCCCAGGCTGGAGTGCAACGGAGCAACCTCGGCTCACTGCAACCTCAGCCTCCTGGGTTCAAGATTCTTTCGCCTCAGCCTCCCAAGCAGCTGGGATTACAGGTGCATGCCACCACACCTGGCTAATTTTTTGTATTTTTAGTAGAGACAGAGTTTCACCATGTTGACCAGGTTGGTCTCAAACGCCTGACCTCAGGTGATCCATCTGCCTTGGCTTTCCAAAGCGCTGGGATTACAGGCGTGAGCCACTGTGCCCAGCCATTTTTATTTTTTGAGAGAGTCTCACTCTGTCACCTGTCTCACCTCCGCCTCCTGGGTTCAAGCAATTCTGGTGCCTCAGCCTCATAAGTAGCTGGGACTACAGGCGCAAGCTACCACGCCCCACTAATTTTTGTCTTTTTAGTAGAGATGGGTTTCACCATGTTGGCCAGGTTGTTTTCCAACTCCTGAGCTCAGGTGATCCACCCACCTCAGCCTCCCAAAGTGCTGGGATTACAGGCATGAGCCACCACGCTCAGCCAGATTTTGCCATTTCTGTAACTCTTTGCTCCTTCCTGTGCCTAATGTATATGCGGAAGGAACTCAGTTTTTCAGAATTTAAGGATCCCATTTTTACCTAAAATATTCGCGTTACTCTCAGCTTCCCTTGATTAACTCACCCAGGAATTTTTTTTACTACCTAAGTGCACAAGAAAAATGAAACAAAGGGGTAGAACACAAACATCCCCGTTAATTTTTAAAAGCCAAATTTTACATCTCCTGCAATATAACCATTTGCTACCAAGTTTCTTTCTGACCCAGTCATAGGTAAGAGGCCTCTACCTGGATCCAAGCCAGTTAATTACCAGATCAGATCCGTTCCCGGAACCAGTCCAGTTTCTGTCATAGCTTCCAAATCCAGTTTGGATCAGATATTTGCTCAATGAAACTCGGAGAGCTCAAAACACAAATCTGCGGAGCTCTGAAATCCGAGAGGGAACTTACCCACAATCCCCAGCCACTCCGAGAGGTCAATGGACACAAGAGGGTTCCGCAGGCATCTTGCGTGTTCACTCGGCGCTCCTGAAGGTCCCTAGAAGCTCTACTTTGGACTCCGCTTCTGACACCATCTGTTAAAAGAAAAACTTCAGCAGAATTAAATTTAAAGGGGGCCAGGTACAGTGGCTCACACCTGTAATCCCAGCACTTTGGGAGGCTGAGGTGGGCAGATCACTTGAGGTCAGGAGTTCAAGACCAGCCTGGCCAACGTCGTGAAACCCCGTCTCTACTAAAAACAGAAAAAATTAGCCAGGCGTGGTGGTGGGCGCCTGTGATACCAGCTACTCGGAAGGCTGAGACAGGAGAATCACTTGAATCAGGAGGCGGAGGTTGCAGTGAGCAGAGATGGTGCCATTGCACTCCAGCCTGGGGGACAGAGTGAGACTCCGTCTCAAAAAAATAAAAATAAAAATAAAAATAAAAATAAAAATAAAATAAAATAAAATAAATAAAAATAATAAAATAAAATAAAATAAATAAAAATAATAAAATAAAATAAATACAAATAAAATAAAATAAAGTAAAAATAAAGAAATCAAATAAAATAAAATACATAAAATAAATAAATTTAAAGGCATTTAACTGAACAATGAACCACTCGCAAGTCGGGCAGCTCCAAGAGTCACGGCAGATTCAGACGAACTCCAGGGGTGCCTCGTGGTCAGAACAAATTTATGGACAAGAAAAGGAAAGTGACATACAGAAATCGGAAGTGAGGTACAGAAAGAGCTGGATTGGTTACCGCTCAGCGTTTGCCTTATTTGAACACAGTTTGAATGCTCAGCAGCCTGTGAGTGGATGAGTACAGCTGCTGGGCTGCTGGGATTGGCCAACACTCAGTGGCGGTTACAGGCACATGAAACGTAAGTTAGGCAATTTTTTTTTTTTTTTTTTTGATATGGAGTTTCGCTCTTGTTAACCAGGCTAGAGTGTGCAATGGCGCAATCTCGGCTCACCGCAACCTCCGCCTCCCGAGTTCAAGCTATTCTCCTACAGGCATGAGCCACCACGCCCGGCTAATTTTGTATTTTTAGAAGAGACGGGGTTTCTCCATGTTGGTCAGGCTAGTTTCAAAGTCCCAACCTCAGGTGATCCGCGCGCCTCAGCCTCCCAAAGTGCTGGGATTACAGGCGTGAGCCACTGCGCCCGGCCTAACTTAGGTTTTCAATCTTTTGTACCTATTAAGTTAGGTTGCAGCTCATCCACAAGGACTCAAACATAGAATTACGGAGTCCTTCTCAGGCCATATTTAGTTTGCTTTAACACAAAAGTCTCAACAAACAAACAAACAAACACAGGGGTCTCACTATATTGCCCAGGCTGGTCTCTTAACTCCTGGTCTCAAGCGATCTTCCTGCTGCGGCCTCCTACAGTGCTGGAATTGCAAGCCTGAGCCACCATGCCGGGCCTGGCCTACCCTTTTTTATTCCCCCCAAGACAGAGTCCCACTCTGCTGCCCAGGCTGGAGTGCAGCGGCACAATCTCGGCTCACTGCAACCTCCGCCTCCCGGGTTCACCAATTCTCCCACCTCAGTCTCCCGAATACCTGGGATTACAGGTGCCCGTCACCACACCCTGATAAATTTTGTATTTTTCCGTAGAGACGGGGTTTCGCCATGTTGACCAGTCTGGTCTCAAACTCCTCACCCCGGGTGATCCACCCGCCTCAGCCTCCCAGAGTGCTGGGATTACAGGCGTGAGCCACGGTGCCTGGCCTGGACCCCTCTTAACTGGTGGTCCGATACCAACTACCACGCCCAGCCTGGACCCCTCTTAACGGGTGCCCTGATGCGAACCACCGCGCCCGGCCTGGACCCCTCTTAACGGGTGCCCTGATGGGAACCACCGCGCCCGGCCTGGACCCCTCTTAATGGGTGCTCTAAAGCCGCGGTTTCCCAAGGTCTAGCGGGCCAGATGGGCCCTGGACTTCCTGGTTGGATGAAGGGCTGTGACTGCAGAGCTTTCGGGGGATGGGGTGCGGGGAAGGTGGCGATACTTCCAGGCAGCGGGCGAAAGGGAAACCCGTTAGCTAGGGGCCCATGGCCCGGGGGACATCATGGGATATACATACCGACCTGCCGCGTTGGCACCGGAAGATTGTCGCAGGGCGGGACAGCAGAACTTTGAAGTTGGAATAGAGACGGCAGAAAAAATCAAAATTGTGCCGTATTCCAATTAAACAAGTTCTGATCCCTCAAAAGGGAACCAAGATATTGGTTCCAGGTGGCAAAGAAAGGTGTCGCCGAGCCCGGGATAGATGGACCCGGAGTCGAGCGCCAGCGCCTCGTGGCGCACGGAAACTCCTGTGGGACGGGCAGCGGGCGCGCAGTTCTAGAGTCCTCCGTCCAGGGCGTGGCGGCGTCAAGGGGGTGTGGAAATGCCGGCGGCGGAAGCAGGGGTCAGGCAAGAGGGCGTGGAATGCGCCGGGGGGGCTTCAGAGGGCATGGGGGATGTGCAAGCTGCCGCGTCCCAGGCAGGCGGCAGGAAGCAAGCCTGGCATCGGGGTATGGTGGAGGGAGGAGGCCGCGGCGGGGGCTTTGCAGGTAAAGAGGCCAGCCTTGCAGGGGTTAGGGACGTGGAGGGGTGTGGAGACCCCGAGAGCACACCTAGCGCTGCAGGTGAGGAGATCCACGCCCAGAGTGTCCCAGGTGAGAAGGTGGGCGAATGTACCCGCTTGGGGGGCAGTGGAGACAAGAAGAGGGACCGGGTCACGGGCATAGGGCAGAGGAGATGCTCGAAGTGCCTTGTTCCGCAAGAATCAACACACATAGATAGATCGCAGGCAGGCAAAGCCGCCAGTGTGACTGATGTCTCAGGTTTGGAGACTGGAGAGGAGACTGGTTCCTGCTCTGGCTCTCCAGTTTATCGTTTTGTTTTGTTTTCTTGAGGCACGGTCTGGCTCTGTCGCTCAGGCTGGAGTGCTGTGTCTCCATCTCAGCTCACTGCAGTCTTAACCTTTCAGGCTCAAGTGATTTTCCTGCCTCAACTTCCTGAATAGCAGGGACTACAGACACGTGCCACCACACCTGGCGAATTTTTGTAGTCAGGGATCTCACCATGTTGCCCAGAGGGGTCTGGAACTCTTGAGTTCAAGTGATCTGCCTGCCTTGGCCTCTCAAAGTGCTAGGATTACAGGCGTGAGCCACTGCACATGGCCTAGCCCTTAAGTTCTTGAACCAAATCTGGGAAGAGAGAAAATGTGAGAGGCTAGGCACAGTGGCTCTTGCCTGTAATCCCAACACTTTAGGAGACCAATGTGAGCGGATCACTTGAGGCCAGGAGTTTGAGACCAGCCTAGCCAATGTGGCAAAACCCCATCTCTACCAAAAACACAAAAATTAGGGCCAGGCACTGTGGCTCACGCCTGTAATCCCAACACTTTGGGAGGCCGAGGCGGGTGGATCACGAGGTCAAGAGATTGAGACCATCCTGGTCAACATGGTGAAACCCCGTTTCTACTAAAAATACAAAAATTAGCTGGGCGTGGTGGTAGGCGCCTGTAGTCCCAGCTACTTGAGAGACTGAGGCAGGAAAATCTCTTGAACCTGGGAGGCAGAGGTTACAGTGAGCCAGTGAGCTGAGATCATGCCACTACACTCCAGCCTGACACAGAGTGAGACTCCGTCTCAAAAAAAAAAAAAAAAAAAATTAGCCAGGCATGGTGGTGTATGCCTACAGTCCCAGCTACCCGGGAGACTGAGGCAGGAGACTCACTTGAACCTGGGAGGCAGAGGTTGCAGTAGGCTGAGATCACACCACTGCACTCCAGCCTAGGCAACAGAGCGAGACTCCATCTCAAAAAAAAAAGTGAATCAGGGTGCTTGAAATGGGATAGGGTTCCTTAGGAGAGGCCACATTTTCCCCAGGACAGAAGCTCCCTTACCAAGAATAGCATACCCATCTGTTTTCTCTATACCCAGTTAGCGGACCAGTCCCCAACTCCCACCTGCACTTGTGTTACAGGAAGGAGGGCTGGAAAGGGATGGAACAATGGGTTAGTAAAAATGCCATCAGGGCATAGGAACACCCTAGCGTGGTTGGGGAACATGGAAAATCAGAGCTCTCTTTCCTGTAAGAGGCTCTCTGGTAAGGAAAATTGCTTTTGCTTTGATCTTTGCAAAGATGCTGACTTATTTACTAGTGGGAATTGACTGACCTAGGGACCTTTGGGTTTTTTTTGGAGGTTTGCGGAAATATAAATGAGAATAAAAATCTGGGACTGGGAGCAGTGGCTTCCGCCTGTAATCCCAGCACTTGGGAGACCGAGTTGGCAGATGGCTTGAGGCCAGTAGTTGGAGACCAGCCTGGGCAACACAGTGACACTCCATCTCTACCAAAAATACAAAAATTAGTTGGGTGCAGTGGTGCACGCCTGTAGTCCCAGCAATTTGAGAGGCTGAGGTGGGAGGATTGCTTGAGCCCAGGAGGGTGAAGCTGCAGTGAGCTGTGATCGTGCGACTGCACTCCAGCCTGGGCGATAAAATGAGATCCCATCTCAAGAAAAAAAAAAAAAAAAGAGCTGGATAGAACAGCCTCAGCAGACCTTAATAACATGGTTATATAGAACAAGTTCTAAAGATAGTTCCTTACATTTTGAATTTGTTAGGTATTGAGTTGTACTGAACGTTAATTATCCTAGCTAGTTTTAGGTCAAAGAGGTTCTGGTCTGGCACTGCAAGTGAAGCAACAGATGAAGAAAACTGAGTTGGAGCCACACAAAATTCACGGTCTGCCTTGCCTTTTTCTTGGGACTTGAGACTGTGGCACCCCAATTCCAGACACTGACACTGTGCATTGCACAGCTAAATGTTGTTTGTTCCAGGGTATGTCCAGGACCAATCGATCTAGCCTCAGTTTTCCCACCATTCAAATTCAAAAAATGAGCCTGGCCATGATGGGCTCACGCCTGTAATACCACCATTTGCTTTGAGACCAGCCTGGAGAACATGGCAAAACCCTGTTTCTACAAAAAATATAAAAATTAGGATTGGTGGCTCGTGCCTGTCATCCCAGCTACTGAGGAGGCTGAAGCGAAAGGATCATTTGAGCGTAGGAGGTGGAGGTTGCAGCGAGCCAAGATCCTCACGCCATTGCACTCCAGCCTGGGTGAAAGAGGAATATTATTTTTAAAAAAAGAAAGGGCCGGGCATGGTGGCTCATGCCTGTAATCCCAGGACTTTGGGAGGCAGAGGCAGGTGGATCACCTGAGGTCAGGAGTTCGACACTAGCCTAGCCAACATGGTGAAACCTCATCTCTACTAAAAATACAAAAAATTAGCTGGGTGTGGTGGGGAGCTCCTATAATCCTGGCTATTCCAGAGGCTGAGGCAGGAGAATTGCTTGAACCCGGGAGGTGGAGGTTGCAATGAGCAGAGATTGTGCCATTGCACTCCAGCCTGGGCGACAAGAAGTGAAACTGTCTCAAAAAAAAAAAAAAAGAAAGAAAGAAAAAGAAAAAGGAAGGGAGGGAGGAAAAGTGTAGTAGCGGGCATTTTTTAAAAAATTGATTTTTATGTATTTATGTATTTATGTATTTATTTATTTATTTATTGGAGATACAGTCTTGCTGTGTCACCCAGGCTGGAGTGCAATGATGTGATCTCAGCTCACTGCAACTTCTTCCTCCCAGGTTCAAGCAATTCTCCTGCCTCAGCCTCCCAAGTAGCTGGGATTACGGACACCCGCCACCCCACACCCAGCTAATTATTTTGTATTTTTAGTAGAGATGCGGTTTCGCCATGTTGGCCAGGCTGATCTCAAACTCCTGACCTCAGGTGATCCACCTGCCTAGGCCTCCCAAAGTGCTGGGATTACAGGTGTGAGCCACCACACCTGACCTAATTTTTTTTTTTTAGACTGGATCTTGCTCTGTTGCCCAGGCTGGAGTGCAGTGTCATGATCTTGGCTCACTACAGCTGCCAACTCCTGGAGTGAAACCATTCTCCTACCCCAGCCTCCCGAGTAGCTGGGCATACAGGTGCATGCCCCCACACCCGGCTAATATTTGTAATTTGGTAGAGATGGGGGTCTCACCATGTTGCCCCAGCTGGTGTAGGACTCCTGAGCTCAAGTGATCCGCTTGCCTCAGCCTCCCAAAGTACTGGGATTACAGGCATGCTTCACTGCACCTGGCTGGGCCTGTAATTTTAAAAGGGTTATAGAAACAGAGAATGAGGAGGTTGACATATAGCAGGGAGGGTGGGATGCTTGGAAGTGGGGAACCCAAGGAGTAAGGAATGTGTTGCGGGGGAGGGGGAGAAGCAGGAGGCATGGAGGGTGTTGAGGTCAAGGTGAAGGTTGCTTTTGGCTCTCTCGAGGTTGGCTGAAAAGAACTGATAGGAGGCAGATTAGCAGGAGAAAAGACTTACAAATGTATTTAACCTGAGCATGGGGAGAGCCACAGTGATCACCCACCCCCTAAGGGGTTCAGAAGCTTATATGTTCTCCTGGCAAACTGATTATGGGAGGGGGCTAGAGGAATTCCGTTGAGGGCAATCAAGGATTACGAGAGAGCATGAATGGGTCCTGGAAATCGTTCTCATTGACAGTGATGGGATCTGTTCAGGTGTGGTTACATTCTTTGTCTCGCAGGGAGGAGAAGAAAAGACAATTATTCCCCTTAGCAGGTCTGGCTCTTACACAGATAAAGGCCTGTGCTTTGGGAGAGATGATGTGGGGAGGTCAGAGACCTTGAGGCTCATTTATTTATTTATTTATTATTTTTTGAGATGGAGTCTCGCTCTGTTACCCAGGCTGGAGTGCAGTGGTGTGATCTCGGCTCACTGCAACCTCCGCCTCCCAGATTCTTCTGCCTCAGCCTCCCGAGTAGCGGGGATTATAGGCGTGTGTCACAACGCCCGACTAATTTTCTTTTTCTGTATTTTTAGTAGAGACAGAGTTTTGCATGTTGGTCAGTCTGGCCTCAAACTCCTGACCTCGAGTGATCTGCCTGCCTTGGCCTCCCAAAGTGCTGGGATTACAGGCATGAGCCACCGCGCCCCGCCCTTGAAGCTCCTTTAACGTGCTATATTTAGGGGTATCAGTTTCTGAGCCCCAAAAAGGGGGAGAGGGTCATGAAGAGGGAGGACTCTAGAAGAGGGACAGGTCAAGGACTAGGAGGATGAAAGTAGGAAGACCAGACCAGGCACAGTGGCTCATGCCCATGATCCCAGCATTTTGGGCAGCCAAGGCAGGAGAATTGCTTGAGGCCAGGTGTTGGAGACCACCCTGGACAACATAGGGAGACTCCGCCTCTACAAATAATAAAAAATTAGCAGGGCATGGTGGTACATGCCTGTGGTCCCAGCTACTCTGGAGGGTGAGGTAGGAGATCGCTCGGAGGGGCTGGGTTGTCGAGGCTGCAGTGAGCTGTGATCGTGCCACTGCATTCCAGCCTGGGTGACAGAGCAAGACCAGTCTCAAAAAATAAAAATAAAAATTAGCCGTGCATGGTGGCATGTGCCTGTTGGTCCTAGCTACTTCGAAGGGTGAGGTGGGAGGATCACCTGAGCCTGGGGAAATTTATCTGGGCTGCACTGAGCTATGACTGCATCTTGGCATTTCAGGCTGGGTGACACAGGAAGGCCCTGTCGAAAGAAAAGAAAAGAAAAGAAAAGAAGAAAAGAAAGGAGGAGGAGGAGGAGGAGGAGGGAGGGAGGGAAGGAAGGGAAAGAAAAGAAAGAAAGAGAAAGGAGGGAAGGAAGGAAGGAAGGGAGAAAGGAAGGGGGGGAGAGAGAGAGAGAGAGAAGAGAGAGAAAGAAAGTGGAGGTTGCAATGAGCAGAGATTGTGCCAAAAGAAAGAAAGAAAGAGAGAGAGAAAGAAAGAAACGAAGAGAGAAAGAGAGAGAGACAGAAAGAAAGAGAAAGAGAAAGAAAGAAAAAAAAAGAAAAGGAGAAGGGAAGGAAAAAGAAGGGAAGGAAAGGAATACATGATGGACTGTGCTTGACAGTCAGGTATTGTTCCTCACAGGAGGGCATTAGCTGCGGGGGGCTGCCCGCAGACCCTCACCCAAACAACGGCTGAATAAAATGTACACTGACACACAGATATTCTGCTTTGCCAGTTCAGCTGAGTGTCAGTGTAAGAGAATGTTTAAAATATTTACTCTGTGGCTTTTTCCATAACACGTTGCTGACCCTGGAGGTTAAACTTCGAGCCCCACCATGAAGTCTCTAGAGCAGTCACGCGAAAAGTACCCAGTCTTTCAGGGAAGTTTGAAGGATTGGGTTCCTGGCAAAGAAGGGGGCTGAGCCAGGGCAGCTTATACTCACGGGAAGAATTCAAGGACTTGGACGCTGAATCCACCTGGTGTCCATAGGATCGAAGGTGTTCATGGCGTCACCGCGATGGGCGTCCATAGACAAGGCAGGTGGAGGTTTTAGCAACTGCGGATGCCACAACAGTGGCCTGTAGAACAAAGGGACATTGTGGCTCATTCTTTTATTTCTTATTTTATTTATTTATTTATTTATTTTTGAGACACAGTTTCACTCTGTCCCCAGGCTGGAGTGCAGTGGCGCGATCTCGGCTCACTGCAACCTCCGCCTTCTGAGTTCAAGCGATTCTCCTCAGTAGCCTCCCGAGTAGCTGGGATTACATGCGCCTGCCACCACGCGTGGCCAATTTTTGTATTGTTAGTAAAGACGGGGGTTTCACCATGTTGGCCAGGCTGGTCTCGAACTCCTGACCCCAAGTGATCTGCCCACCTCGGCCTCCCAAAGTGCTGGGATTCCAGGCGTGAGCCACCGCGCCCGGCCTTGGGAGACTGAGGTGGGAGAATCGCTTGAACCCAAGTGGTGGAGGTTACAGTGAGCCGAGATCGCACCACTGCACTCCAGCCTGGGAGACCAGAGTGAAACCCTGTCTCAAAAACAAAAACCAAAACAAAAAAAAACATAAACTAATGATTCCTTCTAGGGAGATACAGATGACAGATGACATCGGAGAGCACATTTTATAAGAACACTTAACAACAGAGTGAGAAAAGCCCCGCCGCAGGGGAATTACCCTCCTGATCCATTCTTCAGGTGAGGAAGTCGGGACCAGGAACAGTGGGGACCCGAGGGGTGGCTTCAGTCAATAGTTTGCCCAGGAAGGAGGCTGGGTGCAGGGCCAGCGTTGGCGTCTCTACATATTCACACCCCCTGGACTGGGGATTCACACTCAACCCCCCAGACTGGGTCACAGACTCACACCCTAGCTGGCTGGGTGCGGCCCTCAGCCTTTCCCCTCCTGTTTCCTCTGGGAACTTTCTCTGGAAACTTCTCCTCTCTCTCTTTTTTTTTTTTTTTGGTAGAGGTGAGGGTCTTACCACGTTGGCCAGGCTGGTCTCCAACGCCTGGGCTCAAGAGATCCTCCTGCCTTGGACTCCCAAAGTGCTGGGATTACAGGCAAGAGCCACTGCGCTCGGCTGGACTTTCTCTTTTTCATCTTCCCTGAGAAGTCTTGAGTCTCCGGACGGCTCAGGGTTTGATTGTACCTCCTGGGTTTTGAACTTTGTTAAATGCAACCCCAGGGAAAAATCAGGCCCACACCTGGGAACCATGCCCCTGTCTGCTCTCGGAGTCTGGGTTTTAACAGCTCCCAGGTGATTCTTATTATTCTTACAGTGGGGAAATACTGGGCTAGAAGGTGATGAGAGGGAGGAAGACAGGATTTGATGTGAGGCCCTTCTCCAACGATGCTAGGAAGTGGTTCTTTTTTTTTTCGAGATAGAGTCTCATTCTGTTGCCCAGGATGGAGTGCAATGGTGCAGTCTCGGCTCAGTACAACCTCCACCTCCCAGGTTCAAGTGATTCTCTTGCCTCAGCCTCCCGAGTAGCTGGGATTACAGGCACACACCATCACTCCCAGCTAATTTTTGTATTTTTAGTAGAGACGGGCGTTTGTTTCACCATCTTGGCCAGGCTGGTCTCGAACTCCTGACCTCAGGCGATCCGCCCGCCTCGGCCTCCCAAAGTGCTGGGATTACAGGTGTGAGCCACTGCGCCCAGACTCTGTCTCTTTCCCTCTGTCTCCATCTCTGTGTCTCCCTTCCCTCTCCCTTCCTGTCTCCCTCTCTCACTTTCCTCTCCTCCCACTTTCTCTTCCTACCTCCTTCCCTTCTCTCTCTCTCTCTCTCTTCCAAAAATATATTTTGAAAATATACTTGGTGACAGGCACTGTGATGGGAACTGCGACACAGTGGGGGAATGACTGGGGTCCCTGCACACATTAAAGAGTGAGGTTCCATGGCTGGGCGCAGTGGCTCACGCCTGTAATCCCAGCACTTTGGGAGGCCGAGGTGGGCAGATCATTTGAGGTTAGGAGTTCGAGACCAGCCTGGGCAACATGGTGAAACCCCCCGTCTCTACAAAAAAAAAACAAAAACAAAAACAAAAAATTAGCCAGGTGTGGTGGTGCATGCCTGTAATCTCAGCTACTCAGGAGGCTGAGGTGTGAGAATCGCTTGAACCCGGAAGGCGGAGGTTGCAGTGAGCCAAGATCACGCCACTGCAGTCCAGCCTGGGAGAAAGAGTTAGACTCCACCTCAAGAAAAAAAAAAAAGAAAGAAAGAAAAGAAAAGAAAGAAAGCTTTATAGCAGGAAAAAAGCCAAGGCTTCAGATATGTCCTGATCAGAGGCTGCTGGCGCTGGGAGGCTGCCAGGGAGCTAACCAGAAGTAGGATCCTGTGGGATTGTTTAGGCAAACATTGGCTTTCTCTGGTTGATCCTAAGTTGAAATCAAGGTTGGGGGGTGGGCACAAAAATTAGGGAAGCTATGAGTGATGGATCAAGCCCTGGCCATTTGGGTCTGATTGCTGCAGAAATTGTGACTTGGTTTCCTGGACTGGTGGTTGTAGAAATTTTGGGGTCATGGTTCTTTTTTAATTAATTGTAGAGTCCGGGTTTGGTGGCTCAAGCCTGTAATTCCAGCACTTTGGGAGGCTGAAGCAGGTGGATCACCTGAGGTCAGGAGTTTGAGACCAGCCTGGCCAACATGATGAAACCCCGTCTCTACTAAAAATACAAAAATTAGCCAGGTGTGATGGTGCATACCTGTAGTCCCAGCTACTTGGGAGGCTGAGGCAGGAAAATCACTTGAACCCAGGAGGTGGAGGTTGCAGCGAGCCGAGATCACACCACTGTACTCCAGGCTGGGTGACAAAGCGAGACTCCCTCTCAAAAGAAAAAATAAATAAATAAATTAGTTGTAGAGATGGGTCTTACTATGTTGCCCAGGCTGGTCTCAAACTCCTGGGTTCAGGCGATCCTCCTGCCTATGCCTCCCAAAGTGCTGGGATTACAGGCATGCGCCAATGCACTTGGCCAGGGTCCTGTTTTCCTAGATGGTCTGGCCACTGGCCTTCGTATATTCAATCTTTCAGGCTATTTCAGGTTTTCTCCACCTGGAGCAGTTGACATGTTGGGATAGATAATTCTTTGTTGCGGGGGAGAGCCTGTGTGTTGAAGGATGTTTCATACTATCCATACTCTTAACCTCCTAGATACCAGAGACATCCCCTTGGGTCCTGACAACCAAACATTTTCCCCATACAAGGCCAAATGTCAGCTGTTGACCAAAATCAACCCTGGTTGAGAACCACTGGGTTATACCAAGGAATTCTGTTTTTGTTATTATTTTTTGAGACAGGGTCTCCCATTGTTGCCCAGGCTGGAGTACAGTGGCGTGATCTCTGCTCACTGCAACCTCCACCTCCCAGGCTCAAGTGATTCTCCTGCCTCAGCCTTCCAAGTAGCTGAGACTACAGGCGCGAGCCACCACGCCTGACTAATTTTTGTGTTTTTGTAGGGACAGGGTTTCGCCATGTGGCCTAGGCTGGTCTTGAACTCCTGAGCTGAAGTGATCAACCTACCTCAGTCTCCCAAAGTGCTTGGATTACAGGCGTGAGCCACCGTGCCTGGCCTGTTTTTGTTATTCATTTAATAATTTTTCTTGATAATGTTTAATACAGGGTCTCGCTCTGTCACCCAGGCTGGAATCACAGCTCACTGCAGCCTCCACCTCCTGGGCCCAAGCAATCCTCCCGCCTCCCCCTCCACCTCCGGAATCCCCTAGGATTACAGGTGTGGGCCGCCGAGCCGGCATGCTGTTATTAAGATTGTTTTTAACATTTCTCCTGAGCCCCAACCCACCAAATATTCCCCTCTGGCTAAGCAATGGCTGCCACCCATTTATCTATTGCAGCTTTGTCCTCTCTCTAGTCAGCCGTCCTGTAGATAAGATGTATTGAGATACTTATTCATAGAATCTGCCGCTGGCACCACCCAATCCAGAAGTTTCTCTTCCTTTGACTCTGCCTAATATTGCTCAACTGCAAATCCTACAGTAGGTTTTTTTTTTTTTTTAAGATGGAGTTTCTCTCTTCTTGCCCAGGCTTGGAGTGCAGTGGCACAATCTCAGCTCACCGCAACCTCCCCGTCCTGGATTCGAGCGATTCTCCTGTCTCAGCCTCCCCAGTAGCTGGGATTACAGGCATGCGCCACCATGCCCGGCTAATTTTGTATTTTTAATAGAAACGGGGTTTCTCCGTGTTGGTCAGGCTGGTCTGGAACCCCCAACCTCAGGTGATCCGCCCACCTCTGCCTCCCAAAGTGTTGGGATTACAGGCGTGAGCCACCACGCCCGGCCAGTAGGTTCTTTCTAACACACTCATGTTTATTTTATGTTTAAATGTCAATCTATTTATTTATTTTGAGACCGGTATAGGAGACTGGCTAACCTTTATGTGTTTGGTAGAGACGAGGTTTTACCACGTTGGCCAGGCTGGTCTCAAACTCCTGGGCTCAAGCCATTCTGCCTGCTTCAGCCTCCCAACGTGCTGGGACAACAGGCGTGAGGAACATTGGCAGAGGACCGAGGTTCAAGGGGATGGAGATTCTCTGGTGGTTGTGAAATCGCATGGGAGTACAGCCAGGGAGGTTTAGGACAGCTTGCTTTTTCTGAGAATTTTCTAGGAACTTGAGATGTTTAGGAATCTTGGGGTTGGAATCCAATTGACTCAACTCTCAGGGAGGGAACGCCTCAGGTTCTCCACTGGGTGTTTTGTGTCGCCAACGTCCAGGACTTGACGAAGAAGGGTCTGTGTTGATTCAAAAGGCTAGGTGGACCTGAACTATCTGCCTAGGCACTTTGAATTTTAAGGACATTTTCTGGTCTTCCAAATGTTCCAGCTGGTCCTCTGTGCTTTCTATTTTTATTTATTTAGTTTTTTTTAACTTTTTTTTTTTTTTTTTGAGATAGATTCTTGCCTGTCGCCCAGGCTAGAGTGCGGTGGCACGATCCCCTCGGCTCACTGCAACCTCCGCCTCCCAAGTTCACGCCATCCTCCTGCCTCAGCCTCCCGAGTAGCTGGGATTACAGGCGCCCACCACCACTCCCAGCTAATTTTAGTACTTTTAGTAGAGATGGGCTTCGCCATGTTGGCCAGGCTGGTCCCAAACTCCTGACCTCAGGTGATCCACCTGCCTTGGCCTCCCAAAGTGCTGGGATTAGAGGTGTGAGTCACTGCACCCTGCCAGGATGAGGCATATGAGGAGGGGCCCGGCACTTTCATGCCCTCCCCAGATATGCCACCCTCCAGGTACATCCCCATGCTTAGCTGTCAGGAACCTCTTCAAACCCTGCCCTCCTGAGTTTTGATGGATGATTCCTTACCCAGACATGACTGATGAAACCATTGGCCAATGGTGATCAGCCTCACCCTCAGCTTCCTTCCCCTCCCAGAAGTTTGTCCTCTAATCCTACTGGGGTCTTTCCAGAGACCGGTCCCCATCCTAAAGCTATCAGTCAATATTAGCATACAAAATACAAAAAGACGGCACTTTGGAGACTCCGTGGAATTCTGGAGCTCCTTTCCAGGAAACAGGCGTGAAGACCAACTACAAATGTCAGTATCCCACACACACACCATTACGACGTGTTGTAATTATCATCTCTTTTTTTTGTATTTATCACCTCTCTTGACTTTGGAGAGATGAACAGGCAGAAGGCCCAGCATGGAAGTTTGGAGCGCAAACTTGGGATTCCAAAATGGGGTAGAGGCAATATATGTTAGGATCTTGGCAGCAGCCAAAATGGACTATTCTGTGGCCAACGAAGTCATCGGCAGGGACCTTGAGGCTGGGGTACAGGATGAGCTGGAATGAGGGGACTCGTTGACCCGTGTACACCAGGCCGATCGGGTGAGCAGCACTGGGCAATCTGGGTAGTGTGTCTGCGTTTCTCAGGCTGACTCTGGTGGTAACCTCACCACCCTCTGGCAGTGGCGGTTGTGGAGTTTCTTGTTTTTGATGGATATGCTTGCTTTTGGCTTTCTTGAGTTTTGCTCTGTGATTCTTGAACCAGACCTGAAGGGAAGAGAGAGAAGAGCCAGGGGTTGAGAATGGGGTGGAATTCAGAAGACTTGTCATTCTATTTTTTAAAAAGTTTTACTTTTTAATTTTTATTTTGTTAAACGTATTTTATTTATTTATATTCTTTTTTTAACCTTTAAGTTTTTAACTTTTCTTTTTTTCTTTTTCTTTTTTTTTTTTTTTTGGCCCTTAAACTGTCCTATCCAAATATTTATTTATTTATTATTGTTATTTTTTTAGATGGAGTCTCACTTTGTTGCCTAGGCTGGAGTTCAGTGGCATGATCTTGGCTCACTGGAACCTCTGCCTCTCGGATTCGAGTGATTCTTCTGCCTCAGCCTCCTGAGTAGTGGGGATTACAGGTTCACACCACTACGCCTGGCTAAATTTTGTATTTGTAGTAGAGACAGGGTTTCACCATATGGGCTGGTGTCGAACTGCTGACCTCATGATCCACCCGCCTTGGCCTCCCAAAGTGCTGGGATTACAGGTGAGAGCCACCATACCCAGCCACCATTTTAGTTGAGAATATGAGTACTTCTAGCTGAGAACAGCTAGTGCCACAGCTTGGCCACTTATATCCTCTTTGTGGAACCCTTCTCAATCTGCTCTCAGAAAGGAGCAGAAATGAGAGATTCTGGGGACAGAAATGGGACAGAGGTCAGAAAACCCAGAGCAGGGGATAGGAGAGCAAGGGGATGAGTTGCAGGGGCTGCTCTGGGGCTCAGGCCAGCCAGCTGAGGCTCGTGGTCAAATCTGACCACCCCCTGCCTTGGTATCACCCATGTGCTAAGAATAGGCTTTACATTTTAAAATGGTTGAGAAAAAACAAACACAATAAGAGTACTGTTTTGTGTTGTAGGTGTGTTGGGACTGAAAGAAAAAAGAGAGAAAATAAAAGAATACTACTGGCCAGGCACAGTGGCTCATGCCTATAATCCCAGGACTCTGGGAGGCTGAGGTGGAAGGATTGCTTGAGCCCAGGAGGTCGAGACTGCAATAAGCTGTGATTGCACCACTGCGCTCCAACCTGAGCAAAAGAGTTTCTGGGAACACAGATGGGCCTCTTGTTTACGTTGTTTGTGGCTGCCTTTGCGCTGTGGTGGCATAGTTAAAATAGTTGCTAGAGAGGCAGTACGGCCCACAAAGCCTCAATTGTTTACTACCGGTCCTTTACTGGAAAAATTTTCCCATTCCTGCTCTAGGGGTTTGAAGAAAGGTTTACGGGGATGCGGGTAGGAGAGTGTGGGTTTGAGAAATATTGGCGATTGGAATGAGACCTCAGGAATTATCCTAGAGGGACTTTGAATTTAGATTAGATCAGGAAGGCAGTTTAGTGAGAAGAGGGATCATTTTCCAACCTGCAGTACTGTTGGATGTATGTCTATTTTCGAGGCCATTTCTTTCTGAAGGCTGGGGTTTGGGTATGGGTTCTCATTGAACAAGGTGTTCAGATCTTCCAGTTGCTTCTTAGTGAACATGGTTCGTTTCCTGTGTGAACGTGTCTGGTCCTTGCCTTGAAAGAAAGGGAAAGAGACACAAATGGGAACTGCTAACAACTCCATTCTCAAAAGCCTGAACTTTCCTTTCCTTTCCACTGAGGTACACCGTGAGGATCAAGTGACTGAGGCTCTGTCGCCCAGGCTGGAGTGCAGGGGCACAGTCTCAGCTCACTGCAACCTCCACCTCCTGAGTTCAAGCAATTCTCCTGCCTCAGCCTCCCGAGTAGCTGGGACTACAGGCACATACCACCACACCCGGATAATTTTTGTATTTTTAGTAGAGACAGGGTTTCACCATGTTGGTCAGGCTGGTCTTGAACTCCTGACTTCAGGTGAGCCACCGTGCCCGGCCATGACTGAGGTTCTTAGATATTGAGACACCGCCGGCCTGGGGGGTGCCTCAGGCTGCAGTCCCAGTACTGTGGGAGGCTGAATCAGGAGGATCTGTCTTTTGTCCTTGTTTTTCCAAGCCTCGTTTGTCATTTTCATAGGAAAGGGCTGTTCCTTTCCCCCTCGGTTCCTCCATCCTTTTTTTCTGTTATCATTTAAATATGGGATCCCTTGCCAGGTGCGGTGGCTCACGCCTGTAATCCCAGCACTTTGGGAGGCCAGGTCGGGCTGATCACATCAGGTCATGAGTTCCAGACCAGTCTGGCTAGCATGGTGAAACCCCATCTCTATTAAAAATACAAAAATTAGCCGGACGTGGTGGTGCATGCTTGCAATCCCAGCTACTCAGGAGGTTGAGGAAGGAGAGTCACCTGAACCCTGGTGGTAGAGACTGCGGTGAGCTGAGATTACGCCACTGCACTCCAGCCTGGGACAGGGGGAGACACTGTCTCAAAAAAATAATAATCAATCAATCAATCAATCAATCAGGGATCGCTTGTGCCTTACCTCTTGGGTTCTATTTTCTTTGTGTAGAAATAGGCAACTCAATCCAAGGTGAAATGGATGGACATGGTTTTATCCTTATCATTTATTCAATGTTTATTAAGTAGATTCTCTTAGGAATATAGTAAGGAAATCAGTAGAAAAATAACATCACTTTTCTCTTTTAAAATGGATGTCACCTTTTACTTTCTTTTTCTGGAGACAGCGTACTGCTGTGTTGCCCAGTGGCATGATCACGGCTCACTTCAGCCTCAACCTCCCCAGGCTCAAGCGATCTTCTCACCTCAGCCTCCCGAGTAGCTGGAACTACAGGACACTGCCATGCCTGGCTTTTGTATTTTTTGTAGAGACGATGTCTTGTTTTGTTGCCCAGGCTGGTCTTGAACTCCTGGGCTCAAGCGATCTGTCCGCCTTGGCCTCCCAAAGTGCTGGGATTACAGGCACGAGCCACCGCATGCCTGACTCTAAAAGATCTGAATCAGATCATGCCTGAAAATGGTTTGGCAGCAACCCCAGAATCTAGTAAGTGCCCAGGAACATGAGATTTCCAGCTTGGCTGAGCCTATATTCTATCTAGGACCTAATCAGCCTCATAGGAATCAGATTCCCCTGAGCTCAAGAACAAGCATCGGGGTGGGAGGAATTAAGACACAACAACAAGGGAGAATGTTTGGGATTCGAAGGCAGAAACGGGCTTCCCTGCGTTTGCCTGTGCTGTCGGATGACAGCCACGGCCGGGCACTGTGGCTCATGCCGGTCATCCCAGCACTTTGGGAGGCCGAGGCGGGCGGATCACATGAGGTCAGGGGTTTGAGACCAGCCTGGCCAACGTGGTGAAACCCCCTCTGTTTAAAGATGCAAAAATTGGGCCGGGCACAGTGGCTCACGCTTGTCATCTCAGCACTTTGGGAGGCTGAGGCAGGCGGATCACAAGGTCAGGAGTTTGAGACCAGCCTGGTCAATATGGTGAAACCCCATCTCTTGGCCGGGCGCAGTGGCTCAAGCCTGTAATCCCAGCACTTTGGGAGGCCGAGACGGGCGGATCACAAGGTCAGGAGATCGAGACCATCCTGGCTAACCCAGTGAAACCCCGTCTCTACTAAAAAATACAAAAAACTAGCCGGGCGAGGTGGCGGGCGCCTGTAGTCCCAGCTACTCGGGAGGCTGAGGCAGGACAATGGCGTAAACCCGGGAGGCGGAGCTTGTAGTGAGCTGAGATCTGGCCCCTGCACTCCAGCCTGGGCGACAGAGCGAGACTCTGTCTCAAAAAAAAAAAAAAAAAAGGAAAGAAACCCCGTCTCTACTAAAAGTAACAAAAAAAATTAGCCAGGTGTGGTGGTGCGTGCCTGTAATCCCGGCTACCCGGGAGGCTGGGGCAGGAGAATTGCTTGAACCTGGGAGGTGGAGGTTGCAGTGAGCCAAGATCACGCCACTGCACTCCAGCCTGAGTGACAGTCCATCTCAAAAAAAAAAAAAAAAAACAAGAAAAACGATGACAGCCTCTGTGGGAAGTCCCCGCCACCCACGTGGACGAAGCACTGGCTTCAGCCACCTGGTCCCTCTGCCTTTTCCCGCCACCAGCTGCTTTCCACTTCTTCACGTGTCTTGGCTTCGGTTCTCTTACCTTTACGAAGATCTTCTGAGCCTGGCATGTTTCGATCCAGATGTGCGCCTGGGTTCAGGTCCAGGGATAAGAACCAGCAAAGATCAAATCCGGACTTAAATAGCTTCCTCCACAGCCACACCCGACTCCCACCTCCTCCACCTCTCTGCCCTGTCTGCCTCCAATATGATCCCTCGGTCCTCCAGAGCCCCCTGGAGTTCTCCCAATACCGTCATTTATCTAATATTGATTGAGCGACTCAAAGGCAAGTCCACAACAAGCGCCACTAACACTCCTGGGAGTTGGTAAAATGCAGACTCTTGGCCCACTCCAGACCTCCTGAGCAGAGGCTGCAATTTTTTCTTTTCTTTTCTTTTTTTTTTTTTTTGAGACAAAGTCCTGCTCTGTCACCCAGGCTAGAGTGCAATGGCACCATCTTGGCTCACTGTAGCCTCTGCCTCCCGGGTTCAAAGGATTCTCATGTCTCAGCCTCCCGAATAGCTGGGATCACAGGCCTGTGCCACCACGCCTGATTAATTTTTGTATTTTTAGTAGAGATGGGGTTTCCGCCATGTTGGCCAGGCTGGTCTTGAACTCCTGCCCTCGATGTTTCTGATCGGTTAGTCTGAGGTGGGATCTCATGATTTCCATACCTAACAAGTGCCCAGGTGACCAGGCTCCGTAATGAGGACCGGGAATGTGATTGTGAATAATAAAGTCCAGGTTTAAACCCTTCGGGGGGGGGGGGGATTGCATTGGGAGTTATACCTGATGTAAATGACGAGTTGATGGGTGCAGCACACCAAAAAAGGACAAGTATACATATGTAACAAACCTGCACGTTATGCACATGTACCCTACAACTTACAGTATAATAATAATAAATAAATTAAAAAAAAAAAAACAAAAAAAAAAACAAAAAAAAAACCCTTCAGGGGCTTTCAGGCAACTTACATATTCTTTAGTGGCTGATATATGCTTGGCATTGTCCTGCATATCCTGATTTAGTTAATTCACTCAGAAATCATGTCATTTTTTAAACTTATTTACTTATTTATTTTGAGATGGAGTCTCACTCTGTCACCCTGGCTGGAGTGCAGTGGCACGATCTCGGCTCACTGCAACCTCCGCCTCCCGGGTTCAAGCAATTCTCCTGCCTCAGCCTCCCCAGGCGCTGGGATTACAGGCGCCTGCCACCAAGCCCAGCTAATTACAGATGGCTCACACCTGTAATCGCAGCACTTTGGGAGGCCAAGGCAGGCGGGTCACCTGAGGTCAGGAGTTCAAGACCAGCCTGGCCAACATGGCGAAACTCTGTCTCTACTAAAAATACAAAAAATAGTTGGGTGTGGTGGCGGGCACCTGTAATCCCAGCTACTTGGGAAGCTGAGGCAGGAGAATTGCTTGAACCCGGCAGGCAGAGATTGCAGTGAGCTGAGATCGCGCCACTACACTCCAGCCTAGGTGACAGGAGTGAGACTCCATCTCAAAAAAATAAAAAAAGAAAAAGCTGCAACACCTTTCAGATGCCCAGGCTCACACCACGTATACCTCTTCTCTTGATGACAAGGGCAGTGTGAGTTCAGGTTCACAGAAGTGGCAGCTTTTCTTGCCATTTCAATCCATGGGAATCTCAGTTCTGCACATCTCTACTTGTGATAGTGGTTAGCCTTTGCATAAATGAGTTTGTAGCTATTTTTTTTTCTTTTCTTTTTGAGACAGGGTCTTGCTAGGTCTCAAAAAACACAGCTGACTGCAGCCTCGACCTCCCGGGCTCAAGTGATCCTCCTACATTAGCCTCCCAAGTAGCTGTGACGACAAAGACCCAGGCCTAGGCTGGAGTGCAGTGGCAAAATCATAGCTCAGTGCAGCCTTAACCTCCTGGGCCTAAGTGAGCCTCTCACCTAAGCCTCCTGAGTAACTGGGACTGCAGGTGCACACCACCATACCCAGCTAATTTTCATATTTTTGTAGAGTTGGGATTTTGGCTAGGCTAGTCTCAAAGTCTTAGGCTCAAGCCATCCTCCCATCTCAGCCTCCCAAAGTGCTGGGATTAGTAAGAGACAGGATCTTCCTGTGTTGCTCAGGCTGGAGGGCAGTGGTTATTCACAAGCTGATTTCACTACTGATCAGCACAAAACTGTTTTTATTTTTTTGAGATGGAGTCTCACTCTGTGGCCCAGGCTGGAGCACAGTGGCATGATCTCGGCTCACTGCAACCTCCACCTCCTGGGTTCAAGCAATTCTCCTGCCTCAGCCTCCCGAATAGCTGGGATTACAGGCGCACACCACCACGCCCAGCTAATTTTTTTTTTTTTTTTTTTTTTGGTATTTTTAGTAGAGACAGGGTTTCACCATGTTGGCAAGACTGGTCTTGAACTCCTGACCTCAGGTGATCCGCCCGCCTCGGCCCCCCAAAGTGCTGGGATTACAGGCGTGAGCCACTGTGCCCAGCCAGCATGGAAGTTTTGACCTGCTCTATTTTCAACCTAGACCACTTCCCCACTTCTTAGGCAACCTGATGGGAAGTCACCATATTGATGCCGAACTTAGTGTGGACGCCCAGTTGGCAGAGCACATTACAGCCTAGAACTCCTGGGCTCAAGCCATCCTCCCGCCTCAGTCTCCCAAGTTGCCGGACATGGCCCTCCTTGCCTTTTTTCTTCTCATCAGTGCTCTGCAGGGTTCCAGCTGGAAAAAGAGTGAAAATACTTTAGAAATAGTGCTTCTAGAAAGTTCACTTCTTCTGCCTACATTTTTGCCTACTTTTTATCTTGGGTTTAGTTATCCCACCACTTCAACTAATGTTTCGGCTGTAAACAAATAATAATGGCTGGTCCAAGTGCAGTGGTGTTTACAAATAATTGATCACAACCACTTAGAAATTTCAGCATTCCTTCCCCACTCCACCGCTTTGCTTGACTAGCCTAAAATCATCATCATCATCACGCCACAAAACGCCATTCTCCTTGGGTACACCATTAATCTGCACAAAAAATAAGATGTCTGCCAATAATGAACAGTACATCTTTTTTTTTAGACGAAGTCTCACTCTTGTCCCTCAGGCTGGAGTGCAATGGCATAATCTCAGCTCACTGCAACCTCTGCCTCCCGGGTTCAAGCCATTCTCCTGCCTCAGCCTCCCGAGTAGCTGGGATTACAGGCACCTGCCACCACACTCCGCTAATTTTTGTATTTTTAAAAGAGATGGGGTTTCACCATGTTGGCCAGGCTGGTCTCGAAATCCTGACCTCACGTGATCTACCAGCCTCAGCCTCCCAAAGTGCTGGGATTATAGGCGTGAGCCACCGCACCCGGCCTGATAAACAGTGTATCTTTAGAGGTGAATAAGACATACCAAACAACAATTTTAAGCCACATTTTTATCTTGTGATAGTGTCAGAAACCAATTTAAAAAGAGTCAGTAATCTGCCATCTGTTTCTCTGGATTTGTCTTTTCCAGGTATTTCATTAAAAAATAATTATAGGCTGGACACGGTGGCTCATACCTGTAATCCCAGCAGTTTGGGGGGACAAGAAAGGAGGATTGCTTGAGCCCAGGAGACCAGCTTTTCAAAAACTAAAATAAAATGACATTGTACAATATGTGACCTTTTGTGTGCTGTCTTCTTTTACTGAGCATGTTGTTTTCAAGGTTCATCCTCATGGTATAATGTGTCAGTATCTCATTCCTCTTTTTTTTTTTTTTTTTTTGAGACAGGGTCTTGCTCTGTTGCCCAGGCAGGAGTGCAGTGGCAGGATCTCAACTCACTGCAACCTCTCTGCCTCCCAGATTCAAGTGATTCTCATGCCTTAGTCTCCTGAGTTGCTGGGATTACAGGCGTGCACTAACACACCTGGCTAAATTTTATATTTTTAGTAGAGACCTGGTTTCACCATGTTGGCCAGGCTGGTCTCAAACTCCTGGCCTCAAGTGATCTACCTGCCTGGGCCTCCCAAAGTGCTGAGATTACTGGTTTGAGCCACCGCACTGGGCCCCTTTTTACAGCTGAATTATTTTCCATTGTATAAATAAACCAATCTGTTTAATCCATTCATTTGTGGATGGACAGGCTGGGAGAAGGAGGGAGCGGGGAATACCTGCTTATGGGACTTTATTTTGGAGTTAGGAAAATGTTTTGGGGCCAGGCACGGTGGCTCACATCTGTAATCCCAGCACATTGAGAGGCCGAGGCAGGTGGCTCACCTGAGGTCAGGAATTTGAGACCAGCCTGACCCAACATGGAGAAACCTCATCTCTACTAAAAATACAAAATGAGCCGTGCGTGGTGGCACATGCCTGTCATCCCAAGCTACTCGGGAAGCTGAGGCAGGAGAGTCGCTTGAACCCAGGAGGCAGAGGTGATGGTGAATGGAGATCATTCCATTGCACTCCTGCCCGGGCAACAAGAGTGAAACTCTGTCTCAAAAAAAAAAAGTTTTGTAACTACCTAGAAGTGGTGGTTGCACAACCTTGTGATTACTAAATGCCACCAAACCGCTTATTTTTAAATGGTTAATTATATGTTATTCGTATGTCACCACAATTAGAAAAAGAACACTAAGAAGTGTCAAAGTTCAGTTATCGGAGCTACAAAGACCTGTTTTCCCTCATGCTGGTACCATTAGTCCAAAGATGCTAAACCTACAGACTGCTTATTTTTTTATTTTTATTCTTTTTGAGACAGGGTCTTGCTCTGTTGCCTAGGCTAGAGTACAGTGACGTTTTATTTTATTTCATTTTATTTTATTTTAGGTTTCAGAGACAGGGTCTCACTGTGTTGCCCAGGCTGGTCTCAACCTCTGGGATCAAGTAATCCTGCCACCTCAGCCTCCCAAATCACTGGGATTACAGGCGTGGGCCACTGTACCCAGCAAGCTTGCTTACGTGTATCTTAACCCCTTATCCTGGGTTAAAGGTAGGGCCAGCTACTGTATGTTGACATCAGAACAGCCCAAGTGCTTGCTTTAGAAATTTTCTTTTTTTTTTTATTTTTGAGATGGAGTCTTACTCTGTTGCCCAGGCTGGAGTTCAGTGGCTTGATCTCAGCTCACTGCAACCTCCGCCTCCCGGATTCAAGCAATTCTCCTCCCTCAGCCTCCTGAATAGCTGGGATTACAGGCATGCACCACCATGCCTAGGTAATTTTTGTATTTGCCATGTTGACCAGATTGGTCTTGAACTCCTGACTGCAGACTCCTGACTGCCGAAAACTTTTTGTGTTTAAAAAAACCATCTTGGCCAGGCACGGTGGCTCACATCTGTACTCCCAGCACTTTGGGAGGCCGAGGCGGGGAGATCCCTTGCAGTCAGGAGTTTGAGACCAACCTGGCCAACATGGCGAAACTCCATCTCTACTAAAAAAGTACAAAATTTAGCCGGGCGTGGTGGTGGGCACCTGTGATCCCAGCTACTGGTGAGGCTGAGGCAGGAGAATTGCTTGAACCCAGGAGGCAGAGGTTGCAGTGAGCTGAGATCGCGCCACTGCACTCCAGCCTGGGCAGTAAGAGTCAAACTCTGTCTCCAAAAAAAAAAAGAAGAAAGAAAAACATCTTCCCCCTCCAAGTCCTTCTCCAGGAGTTCTTCCACCCCTTTCCTCTTGGGAGAGGCCTCAGTATATTCATTAAATGTTCTCAGTCATGCTCACTGGAGTCTGAAAAAGCACACCTCAAGAATAAGCCTGTTTTTAAGGAGAGAAAAGAAGACTTGAACAAAATTTACATATCTTAGTGGTGATTTTCAATCACAGCTGTACATTATCATTCTCAGGATTATAAGAAAATGCCTGCGGCTTCACTCCAGGCTCAGTCCACTTGAATCTCTGCGGGTGGAGTCTAAGTATGAGGATTTGTAAATAATCCTTCTACTGCGCAAATAGGGCTGGAAGCCGCTGGCTCTGTTGCCATGTTTAGAGGAATTAAATTGGTGTCCTGAGGAGTCACCTTGGAGGCTGAGAAGTCAAGATGTGCAACAGTGGGGCCAGGAGCAGTCAACCCCAACACTCTGGGAGGTCGAGGCAGGCAGATCACCTGAGGTCGGGAGTTCAAGACCAGCCTGGGCAACATAGTGAAACCCTGACTCTACTAGAAATACAAAAAAAATTAGCCGGGCATGGTGGCAGGCGCCTATAATCCCAGCTACTCGGGAGGCTGAGGCACCAGAATTGCTTGAGCCCTGGAGGTAGAGGCTGCAGTAAGCCAAGATGGGGTGTCCCTGCACCCCTGCATGGGAGACTGGGTAAAAAGATGTCGAACAGAGTGCTTGAGACAGCCCATGAGAGCCTCATGCCTTGACTAAGACTCACTGCCAAACCGGAAGACCAGTTCTGGGAAGAAGTCTGGCCACCACTCCCAAAACATCACTGGGATTAATATGATCTGTGCCTGGGGCACAATCTCTAATCTTTTTTTCTTTTTGGAGATAGGGTCTTCCTCTGTCTCCCAGACTGAAGTGCAGTGGTGTGATCTCAGCTCACTGCAGCCTTGACCTCCTGGGCGCAAGCGATCAGCCTCCTAAGTAGGTAGCTGGGACTAGGGTGCCTGCCACCATGCACAGCTAATTAAAAAGTTTTTTTTGGATGGGGTGCGGTGGCTCACGCTGTAATCCCAGCACTACAGGAGACTGAGGCGGGCGGATCACCTGAGGTCAGGAGTTCCAGACCAGCCTGGCCAACATGGTGAAACCCCATCTCTACTAAAAATACAAAAATTAGCCGGGCGTGGTGGCACGCACTTGTAGCCCCAGCTGCTCGGGAGTCTGAGGCAGGAGGATCGCTTGAGCCCAGAAGGTTGAGCTATGGTGGTGCCACTGCACTCTAGGCTGGGTGACAGAGCAAGACCCTGTCTCAAAAGGAAAAAAAAGGTCCATGATGAGACCTTGATATGCTATTGCCCTTTAAGAGGAATGACTGACTAGTTAGTGGTAAGTTGATTACGTTCGATCCTTTTCCCTGGAAAGGGCAGTGGTGGAGGTGATTGATTTGTGCTTCCTGTTTCTGTGGCCATGCCACCAGGAACACGCCCAATCTCATCTGATTTGTACTTCCTGGAATTGATGTGTTTTCTTTCTCTCTTTTTTTTTTTTTTTTTTTTTTTTTGTGACTGTCGCCCAGGCTGGAGAGCAATGGCCTGATCTCAGCTCACTGCAATGTCGCCCTCCCGGGTTCAAGCGATTCTCCTGCCTCAGCCTACTGAGTAGGTGTAAGCCACCAGGCCCAGACATTTTCTAACATCTTTGTAATCCCAGCACTTTGGGAGGCCAAGGCAGGTGGATCACTTGTGGCCAGGAGTTCAAGACCAACCTGGCCAACATGGTGAAACTCTGTCTCTACTAAAAATACAAAACAAAAGCCAGGCGCGGTGGCTCACGCCTGTAATCCCAGCTACTCGGAAGGCTAAGGTAAAAGAATGGCTTGAAACTGGGAGGCTTCAGTGAACTGAGGTTGCAGTGAGCCAAGATCAAGCCACTGCACTCTAGCCTGGGCAACAGGGTGAGACTCTGTCTCAAAAAAACAAAACAAAACAAAAATACAGCTGGGCATGGTGGTTTCAGCCTGTATCCTTAGCCTGGGAGGCCAAGGAGGGCGGCTCACTCAAGAGGCCAGGAGTTTCATGCACTCAGCCTGGGCAAGATGGTAAACCTTATCTTCTACTTAAAAGCTACCAAAATTAGTTGGTGGTAGGCGCTGGTCCCAGCTACTTAGGAGGTTGAGGCAGAAGAATTGCTTTGAACCTGGAGGTAGAGGTTGCAGGAGTCGAGATTGCGCTTTACTGCACTCCAGGCCTGGGCAACAGAGTGAAGACTCTCGTCTCAAAAAAGTACAGGCCGGGCGCTGCGGCCTGCCTGTAATCCTTAGCATTTTGAGGTCGAGACGGAAAGCGGATCATCAGGTCGAGATCTGGCGACCATCCCGGCCATCACGGTGAACCTCATTCTACCAAAAATACAAAAATCCAGTCGGGCTGCAGGTGGCTGGGCCGCGGTCCCAGCCAGTCGAGGCCGAGGCAGGAGAATGGCGAAACCCCGGAAGTGATTTGCAGCGAGCCGAGATCCGCCACTGCACTCCAGCCTGGGCACAGAGCCAGACTCAGTCTCACAAAAGCACAACAATCAGTGCATTATGAAATACACTCTTTACATCGGCATATTTATTATCTTACACAGAAATAGCTGCCATCATGGGATAACATAATGGTTTTTATTTTTATGTATTTATTTATTTTTTGAGATGGAGTTTCACTCTTGTCACACAGGCTGGAGTGCAATGGCGCAATCTTGGCTCACAGCAACCTCCACCTCCTGGGTTCAAGAGATTCTCCTTCCTCAGCCTCCTGGGTAGCTGGGATTACAGATGCTTGCCATCACACCCAGCTAATTTTGTATTTTCAGTAGAGACGGGGTTTCACCATGTTGGCCAGGCTGGTCTCAAACTCCTGACCTCAGGTAATTCACTTACGTTGACAAGTGTAATCCCAAAGAGTTGGGATTACAGGTGTGAACCACTGTGCCAGGTCAGGAATGGCTTTTTTTTTTTTTTTTTTGAGATGGCGTTTCACCCTTGTTGCCCAGGCTAGAGTGCAATGGTGTGGTCCCTGCTCACTGCAACCTCTGCTTCCCAGATTCAAGCGATTCTCCTGCCTCAGCTTCCCAAGTAGCTGGGATTACAGGCATGTGCCACCATGCCAGGATAATTTTGTATTTTTAGTAGAAATGGGGTTTCTCCATGTTGGTCAGGCTGGTCTTGAACTCCCAACCTCAGGTGATCACCTGCCCTCCTCGGCCTCCTGTAGCTGGGATTACAGGTGCCTGCCATCACACCCAGCTAATTTTGTATTTTTAGTAGAGATAGGGTTTCACCATGTTGGCCAGGCTGGTCTCAAACTCCTGACCTCAGGTAATTCACTTAACTTGGCAAGTGTAATCCCAATGTGTTGGGATTACAAGCGTGAGCCACTTCGCCCAGCCAGGAATGGCTTTCTATTTATTTATTTATTTATTTATTTATTTATTTATTTATTTATTTATTTATTTTTGAGACAGAGTCTCACTCTGTTGCCCAGGCTGGAGTGCAGTGGTGTGATCTTGACTCATTGCAATCTCTGCCTCCCGGGTTCATGCCATTCTCCTGCCTCAGCTTCCTGAGTAACTGGGACTACAGGCACCCGCCACCACACCCAGCTAATTTTTTGTATTTTTAGTAGAGACGGGGTTTCACCATGTTAGCCAGGATGGTCTCAATCTCCTGACCTCATGATCTGCCCACCTCGGCCTCCCAAAGTGCTGGGATTACAGGCATGAGCCAGCACACCCGGCCCAGGAATGGCTTTTTTAAAGACTCAACTGAAGTGTCATCTCAGGTATAACGTCCCATGGGGTTGGGGTGCTGTCCTCTAAGATGCTGTATCTGCTTATAACCAACAGTCAGTATAAGGGGCTATGACCCTAGTAGTTAGAATACACAGGTGTAGCTCCCAGGGAGTGAAATAGAATGGGCATTTATCAATACCCTGTCTAGGGACCCACTTGAAGAAATTGTGCTTCTTGTCCTCAAACCTTATCTGGCACGACGTCTTCATTTTGGAAGGGGGAACGCTTCCACCGAGAAACATAGTAAGGTTTTCTGCCGGTGACTTTGGGCTCTACAGGCTGATTAAGCACTGGGCAGAGAAACGAGGCAGCTGGCTGGCATGGAGAATGAACCACGAGCATTATGAAGAGCCTGGGTTGCTGCTGCATATTGGGGCAGGAAGGTTCTTGCCTGGAACTCAGAGAATTCCCTATGACCAACAGGAAATTGCACAACCACAGCCCAGGAACAGTACAGTAACTGAGATAAAACCAAGGGATGGTGGAATAAGACTCTTAATAAGACGAAGTCTCACTGTGTTACCTAGGCTGATCTTACACTTCTAGGCTCAGGTGATCTTCCTGCCTCAACCTCCCAAAATGCTGGGATTATAGGCATGAGCCACCATGCCCAGCCCCTCTCTCTCTCTCTCTCTGATAACTAAGTATGTGACACTGACATTTTCCAGCAGCTCATGCTCATAAACCCCTAAACTCCTTGTTTACTGCAAGACATCAAGAAAGAACAAGTATATCCTGCTGAAAGCATCTCACGGATAAGAATCTCTGCTTGCTTTCCTCTAATAAATACCATGAGATCTGATTAGCATGTTTACAAAGAAGTTTGACCAAGGGCTGTCTCCTCAGACATCGCCAGGTTGGGAGAAAGAATGGATTATAGACTAGTTACCCTTTTCCTTCCTAGCAACCCGGGACTCAGATTTTTCAGAAACAAAGGCCTGCGTCACCCCAGCAGACAAATGAGTTACAAAAAATGAAGTACTGGCCCACCATGAGGAAATGTAGAAGACGTGTGGGAAACAGATGAGTATCAGTAATGGTGTGGGGGCCACATAACAATGGGATTGTAGTTTGCTCTGGTAAACATATTGTATTGAAAATTTTAAATAGCTATAGCAGTATACAAATGCATGCCCAAGAATGTTCAGAAAATAATTTTTTTCGAGGAAAGATTGCCTTTTATATTGTTTTTGGAACAGAGTCTCACTCTGTTTCCCAGGGTGGAGTGCAGTGGCGTGATCTTGGCTCACTGCAACCTCTCCCTCCAGGTTCAACCGATTCTCCTGCCTCAACCCCCCACTAGCAGCTGGGATTACAGGTGCTGACCATGCCCAGCTAATTATTTTATTAGACAGCGTTTCACCATGTTGGCCAGGCTGGTCTGGAACTTCTGACCTCAAGTGATCAGCCCGCCTCGGCCTCCCAAAAGTGCCGGGATTATAGACGTGAGCCACCGTGCCTGGCCTGTATTGAAAATTTTATACAGATCATGGCTGAATCTTTCCTTAAAGGCTTAATGGCTAAATGAACTTACATATAGAAATGGGGCTGGGTGCAGTGGCTCATGCCTGTAATCCCAGCACTTTGGGAGGCACAGGTGGGAGGATTATTTGAGGCCAGGAGTTCAAGACCAATCTGAGCAACATAGCAAGCCCTTGCCTCTACAAAAAATAAAAAAATTAGCGGGGTACTGTGGCATGCAACTGTAGTCCCAGCTACTCCAGAGGCTGAGGCAGGAGGATTGCTTGAACCTAGGGGGTTGAGACTTTAGTGAACCTTGATTGTGCCCCTGCACTCCAGCCTAGGTGACATAGTGAGACTTTGTATCTGAAAATAAATGAAAAATTAAAAAAATAGGGAAATGAGCATTTTCAAGAAGCACAAGGATTGCGCAGTAGCAGATGTCCATATTATACTCTCTTGTACACCTCTAATTTTAACCTGAGCCTCGCTGTTCAGTCTCATGAAAACAGAGACTCACTTGATTCTACCATACTCTCACCTCACATCGCTATACATCTTTTGATCTTAAAAGCACGTACATACATCTTTTTAGTATTCTGCTCTAAATGATGGAGAGTTCGCTTTCATCTCTCAGGCTGGAGTGTAGTGATCTCAGCTCACTGCAAGCTCCGCTTCTCCGGTTCACCATTCTCCGCCTCAGCCTCCGAGTAGCTGGGGACTACAGCGCCTGCCACCGCCGCGTTTGAGATGGGTTTCACACCCAAAGATAGGATAGCCTGATCTCCGACCCTTGATCCTGTCCCAAAGGAATGGCAGTGCTTGAGCACAAGGCCGCCCTCTGGGTCATTTCTATGCCATTTATCCCAGAGGAAAAGAAGTTGGCAGGGTTGCATGGTGGCTCACGCCAGAATCCGAAAGCACTTTGGGTGGCTGAGGTGAGTGGGATCACCTGAGGTCAAATGGCACCAGCCTGGGCAACAAGGTGAAACTCCATCTCTATGAAAAACACAAAATTTAGAGATCGTGCCACTGCACTCCAGCCTGGACAACAGAGTGAGACTTGGTCTCACAACAACCACAACAAAAAATTAAAAATGGAAAATAGCTTTGGCCAGGTGGGGTGGCTCACACTTGTAATCTCAGCACTTTGGGAGGCCAAGGCAGACAGATCACTTGAGGCCAGGAGTCTGAGACCAGCCTGACCAACATGGTGAAACCCCATCTCTATCCAAAAATGCAAAAAATTAGCCGGGCGTAGTGGCACATGTCTGTAATCCTAGCAACTCAAGAGGCTGAGGCAGGAGAATCTCTTGAACCCAGGAAGCAGAGGTAGCAGTGAGCCAAGATGGCACCACGGCACTACAGCCTGGGGGACAGAGCGAGACCCTGTCTAAAGAAGAAAATAGGCCAGGCACGGTGGCTCACGCTTGTAATCCCAGCACTTTGGGAGGCCAAGGCGGGTGGATCACGAGCTCAGGAGATCAAGACCATCCTGCCTAACACGGTGAAACCCCGTCTCTACTAAAAATATGAAAAATTAGCCGGGCGTGGTGGCGGGGGCCTGTAGTCCCAGCTAGGGAGGCTGAGGCAGGAGAATGGCGGGAACCCGGGAGGCGGAGCTCACAGTGAACCGAGATCACGCCACTGTACTCCAGCCTGGGGGACAGAGTGAGACCCTGTCTAAAGAAGAAAACAGCTTTGAATGGCAGGAAGTCAGCAAGTCTCAGGGAAACCCTCAGGCAATGTGGGATGAAATTAAGCACTTAAATGTCCCAGCCTTTCATCTCTGTGGCAGGGGATGAGGCAAGGGATGATATGAGGTAGCGTAAACAGTTTTCAACAAGCTTCAAAGGAATCAAGCCCTCATTGCCCTTTTCACAGGCGTCAGCAACTTATCCTTTCTTTTTTTTTTTTTTTTTTTGAGATAGAGTTTCACTCTGTCACCCAGGCTGGAGTGCGGTGGCATGATCTCGGCTCACTGCAACCCCCGCCTCCCAGGTTCAAGCAGTTCTCCTGCCTTTGCCTCCTGAGTAGCTAGGACCACAAGCATCTGTCACCAGGCCTAGCTAATTTTTTCTGGGTTTTTTTTTTTTTTTTTTTTGAGATGAAGTTTCGCTCTTATCACCCAGACTGGAGTGTGGAGTGCAATGGTGTGATCTTGGCTCACCGCAACCTACGCCTCCTGGGTTCAAGCGATTCTCCTGCCTCAGCCTCCCGAGTAGCTGGGATTACAGGCATGTGCCACCACGCCCGGCTAATTTTTGTATTTTTAGTAGAGACAGGGTTTCTCCATGTTGGTCAGGCTGGTCTCCAACTCCTGACCGCAGGTGATCTGCCCATCGTGGCCTCACAAAGTGCTAGGATTACAGGCGTGAGCCACTGCGCCCAGCCTTTTTTCTGTATTTTTAGTAGACACAGAGTTTCTCCATGTTGGCCAGGCTGGTCTCGAACTCCCAACCTTGTGATCTACCCGCCTCGAATTCCCAAAGTGCTGGGATTACAGGCGTGAGCCACCGCGCCCGGCCTCAACATGTCCTTAGATAAGGTGTTGGCTCCTCATCCTTCCCTGTCTTACTCTCCCTGCTACCTCCCTCTTGGTTTAGGATCACATTCTAAATAAACCTCTGGAACTCAAGCCTTTGTATCAGTGTCTGCTTTAAATAACCCAAATTAAGTCAGTGTCATTCTGATCAACAGAATGGAGGCAGAGATGCAATCAATGGGGACATAAAAAGGACATGAAAGTGAAAGATCTCCATTTCCCTAGAAAAGATGAATCTGTTACAAGGATAAAAGACTACTGGCCGGGCATGGTGGCTCACGCCTGTAATCCCAGCACTTTGGGAGGCCTAGGAGGGTGGATCACCTGAGGTCAGGAGTTCAAGACCAGCCTGATCAACATGGCAAAACTCCATCTCTGCTAAAAATACAAAGTTATCTGGGTTTGGTGGCGCATGACTGTAATCCCAGCTACTCGGGAGACTGAGGCAGGAGAATCGCTTGAACCTGGGAGGTGGGGGCTGCAGTGAGCCAAGATCGTGCTGCTGCACTCCAGCCTGGGTGACAGAGCAAGACTCTGTTAAAAAAAAAAAAAAAAAATCTGGAGACAATATAATAATTTCTATTTTTCTATCTCTGAGTCTTTAGTACTCTTTTTTTTTTTTTCTGAGATGGGGGTCTTGCTATGTTGCCCAGACTGGTCTCCAACTCCTTGAACTCCTTGGTTCAAGCAATCCACCCACCTTGGCATCCCAAAGTGCTAGGATTACAGGCATGAGCTACCATGACCACAGTAGTATTTTTTGTTTGTTTGTTTTGTTTTTTCTTATTTTGTTTTTTAATTAGAAAAAGTGGCTGGGCGCGGTGGCTCAAGCCTGTAATCCCAGCACTTTGGGAGGCCGAGACGGGCGGATCATGAGGTCAGGAGATCGAGACCATCCTGGCTAATACGGTGAAACCCTGTCTCTACTAAAAAATACAAAAAACTAGCCGGGCGAAGTGGCGGGTGCCTGTAGTCCCAGCTACTCGGGAGGCTGAGGCAGGAGAATGGCGTGAACCCGAGAGGAGGAGCTTGCAGTGAGCTGAGATCCGGCCACTGCACTCCAGCCTGGGTGACAGAGCAAGAAAAGAAAAAGTATTTATTTCTGCTCCTTTCATACATGTTATTGTTCAGGAAACAGTCTTACACACCTATCTGAAATAATCCAACATCACACACTCTAGTTAAAGCCAAAGCACCATAGGTAAAGCTGACCGGCTGTCCAGAGTTCTCAGCTCATGGAATCTTGCTTCTTGACTTTATGTTAATTTCTGAAAATCAGAAACGTCACCTCCAAAAAATGTTAAGGGGGTTGTAAAAAATAATCATTTTATTTGCTATTATAGTTGTAGGTATGGAGTATATTTTCTTTTCTTTTTTTTTGAAACAGAGTCTCACTCTGTCACCCAGGCTGGAGTGCAGTGGCACGACCTAGGCTCAGGAAACCTCCGCCTCCCAGGTTCACGTGATTCTCCTGCCTCAGCCTCCCAAGTAGCTGGGATTACAGGTGCCCCGCCACCACGCCCAGCTAACTTTTGTATTTTTAGTAGAAACGGGGTTTCACCATGGTGGCCAGGCTGCTCTGGAACTCCTGACCTTGTGATCTGCCCACCTTGGCCTCCCAAAGTGCTGGGACTACAGGCATGAGCCACTGTGCCCAGCCTATATTTTCTTTTTTTCTTTTTTTTGAGATGGAGTCTCGCTCTGTTGCCCAGGGTGGAGTGCAGTGGCCCAATCTTGGCTCACTGCAAGCTCTGCCTCCCAGGTTCACACCATTCTCCTGCCTCAGCTTCCCGAGTAGCTGGGACTACAGGTGCTCACCACCATCCCCGGCTAATTTTTTTTTTTTTTTAGTAGAGACGGGGTTTCACCGTGTTAGCCAGGATGGTCTCGATCTCCTGACCTAGTGATCCGCCCGCCTCGGCCTCCCATAGTGCTGGGATTACAGGCCTGAGCCACTGCACCAGGCCATCTATGGGCTTCTTTTTTTTTTGAAATGAGTCTGCAGCTCTGTCGCCCAGGCACAGATGCGGAGCTGCAGCTCCACCTCCCGGGTTCGCCATTCTCCTGCCTCAGCCTCGGGAATAGCTGGGACTACGAAACCGCCACCTCGCCCGGCTAGTTTGTATTTTTAGTAGAGATGGGGTTTCACGGATTAGCCAGGATGGTCTCGATCTCCTGACCTGCGTGATCCGCCGTCTGAGCCTCCCAAAGTGCTAAGATTACAAGCGTGAGCCACAGCCCGGCCTATAGTTTCTTTTTTTTTTTTTTTTTTTTGAGAGCCCGGAGTCTCGCTCTGTCGCCCAGGCTGGAGTGCAGTGGCCGGATCTCCAGCTCACTGCAAGCTCCGCCTCCCGGAGTTCACGCCATTCTCCTGCCTCAGCCTCCCCACGCCAGCTTCTGGGACTACGACCCACCACCTCGCCGGCTGGTTTTTGTATTTTTAGTAGAGGCGGGGTTTTCACCCGGGTTGAGATGGTCACCGATCTCCTGACCTTGTGATCCAGCCCGTCCTGCGGCCTCCCAAAAGAAGATGCTGGGATTACAGGCTTGAGCCACCTCGCCCGGCCTATAGTTTCTTAAAGACATGAAAAACTAAGAACAACATGCCACTCGTCATCGTTGGTATAGCAATATGCTCAGCAGGAAAAAAAAATACTGTGATAAACTTGTCTCTTTAATACCAAGAAGAAATTCTCGTCCAAGCTTCAATACACTTCCTGTGTTCTCACTAGATATTTCTTTTACTGCTGCTGTTCCTTCTTTTCTACATTTCATATTAGAGGATTGGACAGCCTTTAACACGTCATTGACAGGAGCAAATCCAGGATCCACTGATTTCTTCTCAAAGGCACTCTAACCCATCAAATAGCCCGGCAGTTGCATTCTCACGAATACTCCAGCCATGAAAAAACTCAATAGGACACAGACAAATCTAATGAATAGAAGAATAAATCTATTGAGTTTTGGGATATTTGGTGTATTCGATTGATCCAGGATTATGAGACCTAAACCTCCCATTGTAAACAGGAAGCTGGATGCAAGTCCTTCCGTAATATGTTGTCCACCTTCTCTGTAAGCCAAGAAAGCTACTGGCCTCTGATGCCTTTGTTCATCAGTTATAGAGCCAACACCTTGTTGTTGTTGCGGTTCAACAACAACATCATAAACGATTCCTCTGGTGATGAGGAAGTAAGACACCACCACCAGAGCATACACAGTCATGGCCAACGGCGTGTGCAGCCAGAGCAGCTTCTTCAGCTTCGGGTTGGGACATTCAAGCACTAAGAACGGGACACGGTACAAAGTTCCCATGCTGGCGGCAGCAAGGGCCGTTCTCGGCCTCTATTTTTTCTTATGTTTTGAGACAGAGTTTCGCTCTTGTTGCCCAGGCTGGAGTGCAATGGTGCGATCTCGGCTCATTGCAACCTCCGCCTCTGAGGTTCAATCAATGCTCCTGCCTCAGCCTCCGGAGTAGCCGGGATTACAGGCATGCGCCACCAAACCTGGCTAATTTTGTATTTTTAGCAGAGATGGGGTTTTGCCATGTTGGTTAGGCTGGTCTTGAACTCCTGACCTCAGGTGATGCACCCGCCTCGGCCTTCCAAAGTGCTGGGATTATAGGCGTGAGCCACTGCGCCAGGTCCAGGACAGTCTTTTAAATAAATGGCACTGGGACAGCTAAACATCCATATGGAAAAAAGGTGTTTGACCTCCACCCCGTGCTATTTATACAGAAGATTAATTCTAGTGGGTTGTAGATTGAAATGTTAAAGGCAGAACAATACAGTTTACAGAAGAGCTTCATGTCTTCATGCTAGGGAACACCTCTTTTTTTAATTTTTAAAAAACAGAGACAAGGGTCTCACTATGTTGCCCAAGCTGGTCTCAAACTCCTGGGTTCAAGTGATCCTCCCACCTTAGCCTCCCAAAGTGCTAGGATTACAGGTGTGAGCCACCACACCCAGCCAAGAAACACCTCTTAAACAGAAGAAAAAAATGCTAACCATAACAGGAAAAATTGAACATTTCATTATATTAAAATTAAGAAAAATAAAAAGTAATAAAAGAGAGAGGACTGTAGTAAAAAAATAAATAAAAATAAAAGTAAGGGTTTATATTAATCAGAAGAAACTAGGAAAAGATCTCCCATAACATAATAGCAGGAATCTAAATCTGAATCTTCCTACATTCTTTAAAATTAGACAGATCTGGGCCGGGCACAGTGGCTTGCACCTGTAATCCCAGCATTTCGGGAGGCCAAGGTGGGCAGATCATTGGAGGTCAGGAGTTCGAAACCAGCCTGGTCAACATGACAAAACCCCATCTCTACTAAAAATACAAACATTAGCTGGGTGTGGTGGTGCACACCTGTAATTCCAGCTACTCGGGAGGCTGAGGCAGGAAAATCATTCGAACCTGGGAGGCAGAGGTTACAGTGAGCCAAGATCATGCCACTGCACTCCAACCTGGGTGACAGAGCAAGACTGCGTCTCAAAGGAAAAAAAAAATTAGATCTGGCTGGGCACAGTAGCTCATGCCCATAATCCCAGCATTTTGGGAGGCTGAGGCGGGCAGATCACCTAAGGCCAGGAGTTGGAGAGCAGCCTGGCCAGTATGGTAAAACCCTGTCATTACTAAAAGTACAAAAAATTAGCTGGGCATGATGGCATTGGGAGGCTGAAGTACTTCAGCCTGGGTGACAGAGGAAGAATCTGTCTAAAAAAAAAAAATTATAGACAGATCAACAGAGCAAAGTAAATTACAAATTAAACGCCCACAACTATAGCACCACAAATGATCTTTTAAAAAGTATATATTTAATTAAAAAAAAAAATAGAGAGACAGGGTCTTCCTATGTCCCCCAGGCTGGTCTGAAACTCCTGGGCTCAAGAGATCCTCCTGCCTCGGCCTTCCAAAGTGCTAGGATTACAGGCCTGAGCCACCATGTCTGACCACAAATGATCTTTTCTTTTTTTTGAGACACTTTTGCTTTCGTTGCCCAGGCTGTAGTGCAGTGGTGCAATCTCGGCTCACTGCAACCTCCGCCTCCCAGGTTCAAGTGATTCTTCTGCCTCAGCCTCCCGAGTAGCAGGGATTACAGGCACACGCCACCATGCCTGGCTAATTTTTTTGTATTTTTAGTAGAGACGGGGTTTCACCATGTTGGCCAGGTTGGTCTCGAACTCCTGACCTCAGGTGATCCACCCGCCTTGGCCTCCCAAAGTGCTGGGATTACAGGCATGAGCGACAGCGCCCGGCCCACAAATGATCTTAACCCTACTTAATCCCAGACACAAAAAATCAAATAAAAATGAACTGCAGACCTAAAATCAGAAAGTAAAACAATGTTTTCTTTTAGAAGACAACATAGAAGAATGTCTTTATTATATAGCGGTAAGCTAAGATTTACTAAATAGGCCCCAAAAATGTTTACAATGAAGAAAATATATAAATTAGACTATATTAAAATTAAGGACTTCTTGCTATAACAAGATGTCTTAGAAAACAAAATAAAATTAAGGACTTCTGTTTCATTAAAAAAAATTTTTTTTTCACTTTCAAATTTTTGATAGAGGTGAAGGTCTCGCTATGTTGCCTAGGTTGGTCTTGAACTCCTGGTTTCAAGCAATCCTCCCGCCTAGGCCTCTGAAAGTATTGAGATTACAGGTGTGAGCCACCGTGGTCCACCTGTTAATGGTCTTACTTTTTCGCCCAGGCTGGAGTGCAGTGGTAAGAGCATAGCTCATTGCTGCTGCAAACTCCCAGGTTCAAGGGATCCTTCCTCCTCAGCCTCTGAGTAGCTGAGACCACAGGCACGCACCACCTGTCATGGACAATTTAAAGATTCTTTTAGGCCAGGTGCGGAGGCTCACGCCTGTCATCCCAGCACTTTGGGAGGCCGAGGCGGACGGACCACGAGGTCAGGAGTTCGAGACCAGCCTGGCCAACATGGTGAAACCCTGTCTATTAAAAATACAAAAATTAGCTGGGTGTGGTGGCGCATGCCTATAATCCCAGTTACTCAGGAGGCTGAGGCAGGAGAACTGCTTGAACCGGGACCCAGGAGGTGGAGGTTGCGGTGAGCCGAGATCACGCCATTGCATTCCAGCCTGGGCAACAAGAGTGAAACTCTGTCTCAAACACAAAATTAATTAATTAATTAAAAATAAAGATTGTTTTAGGGATGGTGTCTCCCTCTGTGGCTCAGACTTCTGTGGAACTCCTGGCCTCTATCCGTCCTTCCTCCTCAGCATCCAAAAGTGCTGGGATTACAGGTGTGAGTCACTAAGCCCAGCCAGGACTTCTGTTTTTATTATTTTATTATTTTTTTCTAGGACTTCTGTATTTTTGTTTGTTTGTTTTTGAGATGGCATCTCGCTCTGTCGCCCAGGCTGGAGTGCGGTGGCACAATCTCGGCTCACTGCAACCTCTGCCTCCTGGATTCAAGTGGTTCTCCTGCTTCAGCATCCTCAGTAGCTGGACTAACAGGCATGCGCCAGCACACCCAGCTAATGTTTGTATTTTTAGTAGAGTCAGGGTTTCACCATGTTGGCCAGCTGGTCTTGAATGCCTGCCCTCGTGATCCGCCCGCCTTGGCCTCCCGAAGTGCTGGGATTATAGGCATGAGCCACCACACCCAGCCAGCTTTTGGTTTTAAAAGGACATTATTAAGAAATTGAAAAAGCAATCCACAGAGTGGGAAAAGACATGCAACCAAGGAATTATATCTAAAATGTAATTCCGGGCACGGTGGCTCCCTCCTGCAATCCCAGAACTTTGAGAGGCCGAGACACGCAGATCACCTGAGTCAGGAGTTCAAGACTAGCCTGGCCAATGTGGTGAAATCCTGTCTTTACTAAAAATATAAAAATTATCCAGGCACAGTGGTACATGCCTGTGGTCCCAGCAACTTGGGAGGCTGAGGCAGGAGAATCGCTTGAATCCGGGAGGTGGAGATTGCAGTTAGCTGAGATTGCACCACTGCACTCCAGCCTGGGCAACAGAGCGAAACCCTGTCTCAAAAGAAAAAAAAAAAAAGAGAGAAATAACTTCTATAGAAAAGAGAAAGGAAGAGAAAGAGGGAAGGAAGCAAGGAAGGGAAGGAGGGAGGGAGGAACGGAGCCAGAGAAAGAAATACTAACCAATGGGCCGGGCGTGGTGGCTCATGCCTGTTATCCCAACACTTTGGGAGGTCGAGGTGGGTGGATCACCTGAGGTCAGGAGTTTGAGACCAGCCTGGCCAGCATGGTGAAACCCTGTCTCTACTAAAAATACAAAAATTAACCAGGTGTGATGGTGCGCACCTGTAGTCCCAGCTACTTCGGAGGCTGAGGCAGGAGCATGGCTTGAACCCAGGAGGCGGAGGTTGCAGTGAGCCGAGATGAGGCCACCACATTCCAGCCTGGGCAACAGAGTGAGACTTTGTCTCAAAAAAAAACCCCAAAAAACAAAAAAACCAAAGGAAGTACTACCAAATGGAGAAATGGGCAAAAGTCTTGGACACATATTTTACAAAGGCAAACTATCCACGTGGCCAACAAACATAGGGGAAAAAAATCCTCAATCTCCTTAGTCATTAGAGAAGTGGTACTTGAGCATTATTTAGGGGGGCTTATTAGGGGCCATCTTCTGTCCCGATTCCCTAGGAAACTCTTGTTATGTAGGTTTGAAATGATTCCAAACACAGCGTTTGGGGTTGTGCAGTACTCTTCCCTTCCTTCTGGTGCGTGACTTCTTATCAGATCTCACACATGAGGCCGGGCGCAGTGGCTCATGCCTGTCATCCCAGCACTTTGGGAGGCTGAGGTGGGCAGATCGGTTGAGGTCAGGAGTTTGAGACCAGCCTGGCCAACATGGTGAAACCCTGTCTCTACTAAAAATACAAAAATAATAATAATAAAATAAAATAAAAGCCGCGTGTCGTGGCGTGTGCCTGTAATTCCAGATACTCAGGAGGCTGAGGCCAGAGAATTGCTAGAACCTGGGAGGTGAAGGTTACAGTGAGCTGAGATGGTGCCACTGTACTCCAGCCTGGGCGACAGAGCGAGATTCCATCTCAACAACAACAACAACAACGATCTCGCACGTTCTCCCGTTTCCTCTTGGACCCCATATGTGAGTTGTTGATTCTGGACTTTAAAAAGGATAGATACACAAGAGTTTGACAGACGCTTTGAAAGCTTAGACTGTGGCAGGCTCATATTGGGGCTCAGAAACGGAAACCTCAAAACGAAGGCTTCCGAAGCAGCTTCAGAAGCGGACGTTTCTTCCTGACCCTCATTCTCTCCCCAAGGCTGGCCATAGAAACTAGAAACAGTCTTTCCCAAAGTGAGCCGTAGACACCAGAATCCCTTTTCCCCAAATCCCGCCATAAACCCTAAAATCTCTGACTAATTTCCCTCCATCTTTCCCTGTAAACACTGACCGTAAAGAATTCCTGTCCTATCTTGTTTGGTTTTAAGTCTATGGCTCTCATTCCAGGGAGGTTTCTGCCCTCTGCCCAGCAGGAGGGAAGGCTGCTCAGAAAGGCCAGGAGGAATCCAGAGAAACGGGTTTGCCGGGTTCCCCATCCGCCTGCCCCTTGCAGTGTGTGACCTTTAGGTCTGACCCGTTTTGTCCACTCCTATTTCTTTTCTTTTCTTTTCTTTTCTTTTCTTTTCTTTTCTTTCTTTTCTTTCTTTCTTTCTCTTTCTTTCTTTCTTTCCTTCCTTCCTTCCTTCCTTCTCTCTTTCTTTTTCTTTCTTTTTTTCCTTCCTTCTCTTTCTTTTCTTTTCTTTCCTTTCCTCCCTCCGTCCCTCCCTCCCTCCCTTCCTCCCTTCCTTCCTTCCTTTCTTATATTCTTTAACACAGAGAGGGGTCTTTTCTTTTCTTTTCTCTTTTCTTTTTTTATTTTTGAGACTGAGTCTCACTCAGTTGCCCAGGCTAGAGTCCAATGGCGCAATCTCAGTTCACTGCAACCTCCGCCTCCCGGGTTCAAGTCATTCTCCTGCCTCAGCCTCCCAATTAGTTAGGATTACAGGCGCCTGCCAGCACGCCCGGCTAATTTTGGTATTTTTCGTAGAGACGAGGTTTCACCATGTTGGCCAGGCTGGTCTCAAACGCCTGACCTCAAGTGATCCACCCGCCTCGGCCTCCCAAACAGCTGGGATTACAGGCATGAGCCACCGCACCTGGCCATGTCCAATTCCATTTCTATGCTGCTGTCTGTTTTTTTGTGTTTTGTTTTTGAGACCGGTTTCACTCTGTTGTCCAGGCAGTGGTAGGATCATAGCTCACTGCAGCCTCAACCTCCTGGGCTCAAGCCATCCTCCTGTCTCAGCCTCCCAACTAGCTGGGACTATAGGTGTATGCCACCACGCCCACTCATTTTTAAATTTTTTGTAGAGACGGGGTCTTCCTATGTTTCTCAGGCTGGTCTTGAATTCCTGGGCTCAAGTGACTCTCCTGCCTTGGCCTCCCAATGTGTTGGCATTACAGGCGTGAGCCACTGCACCACCCAGCCTACTTTTTTTTTGAGGTGGAGTCTCACTTTGTCACCCAGGCTGGAGTGCAGTGGCATGATCTTGGGTCACTGCAACCTCTACCTCCTGGGTTCAAGTAATTCTCCTGTCTCAGCCTCCTGAGTAGCTGGGATTACAGGTGCCCACAACCATGTCCAGGTAATTTTTTTTTTTTTTTTTTTTAAACAGAGTTTCACTCTTGTTGCCCAGGCTGGAGTACAACGGCATGATCTCGGCTCACTGCAACCTCCGCCTCCCGGGTTCAAGCGATTCTCCTGCCTCAGCCTCCTGAATAGCTGGGATTACAGGCATGTGCCACCACACCTGGCTAATTTTTTTGTAGTTTTAGTAGAGATGGGGTTTCTCCATGCTGGTCAGGCTGTTCTCAAATTCCTGACCTCAGGTGATCTGCCCGCCTCGGCCTCCCAAAGTGCTGGGATTACAGGCGTGAGCCACCGCACCTGGCCATTAATTTTTGTATTTTTGATAGAGACGGGGTTTCACCATGTTGGTCAGGCTGGTCTCGAACTCCTGACCTCAGGTGATCTACCTGCCTCGGCCTCCCAGAGTGCTGGGATTCCAGGCGTGGGTCACCGTACCCGGCTGGTTCACCTCAAATTTGAACTAGATTTTACTTTTCACATAGTCCTTCCCCATCCTGTGAGCATCAGGACTTTAACAATTTGGAACTCACTCACTATTCGCTTAATGTACTTTTCCTACGGAGTGCATTCCATGAAGTGTGTTCGTGGTATTCTTCTCCCCCTTAAGCACTGTCAATGTTTTTTTTTTGGTTTTAAATCCCTTTTTATGTCGATAAACTGTGGAAGGCATGAAATCATACCGTAATCATCTCCTTATCTCCACCATAAATAATAGGGCCAGGCGCAGAGACTCATGCCTGTAATCCCAGCACTTCAGGAGGCTGAGGCGGGTGGATCACTTCAGCCCAGGAGTTCAAGACCAACACGGGCAACACGGCAAAACCCCATCTCTTCCAAAGATACAAAAATTATCTGGGTGTGGTGACGTGTGACTGTAGTCCCAGCTACATGGGAGGCTCAGGTGGGAGGATGGCCTGAGCCTGCTGCACTCCAGCCTGAGTGACAGAGCGAGACCATGTCTCAAAAAAAAAAAAAAAATTAAAAACTAAAGAAATTATCATAAGAGCACTTTTTGTCTTGCAAAAAGGATTTTTTTTTTTTTTTTAGAAGGTCACTTTGTGACTGGGCTCGGTGGCTCATGCCTGTAATCCCAGTACTTTGGGAGGCTGAGGCAGCTGGATCACCTGATGTCAGGAGTTCGAGACCAGCCTGGCCAACATGGTGAAAACTTGTCTCTACTAAAAATACAAATATTAGTCAGGCGTGGTGTTGGGTGCCTGTAATCCCAGCTACTCGGAGGCTGAGGCAGGAGAGTCATTTGAACCTGGAAGGCGGAGGTTTCATTGGGCCGAGATGGTGCCACTGCAGTCCAGCCTGGGAGACAGAGCCAGACTCCATCTCAAAGAAAAACAAAAAGAAAACAGTGTACCGTGCTCTGTGTGAAGGTGGTCTCCTTATTGGTCTACAATCAGTGGTGTCCAATCTTCTGGCTTCCCTGGGCCACGTTGGAGGAAGAAGAATCGTCTTCAGGTACACATAAAATACACTAAGGATGGCTGATGGGCTGAAAAAACCCCAAATCGCAAACAAACTCATCATGTTTTAAGAAAGTTTATGAATTGGTGTGGGGCCGCATTCGAAGCCATCCTGAGCTGCAGGCAGCCCGCGGGGCCGCTGGTTGGACAGGCTGGGACTCCACATCAACCCCGCACCCTCCCCCTGGCAGAGCTCCTGCCTCCGCTGTGCTTTTTCACTATAATCTAAACTCCGCAGCTAAACTTTCTAGGCGGCAAGATTTCACTCAGGGTGGTATAAAATTAAAACAGCCAATGAAGGGAACTTTTTTTCTTTTTCTTTTCTTTTTTTTTTTTTTGAGACGGAGTCTCGCTCTGTTGCCCAGGCTGGAGTGCAGTGGCTCAATCTCGGCTCGCTGTAAGCTCTGCCTCTCGGGTTCACCCCATTCTCCTGCCTCAGCCTCCTGAGTAGCTGGGACTACAGGCGCCCGTCACCACGCCCGGCTAATTTTTTGTGCTTTTAGTACAGACGGGGTTTCACCGTGTTAGCCAGGATGGTCTCCATCTCCTGACCTGGTGATCCGCCCACCTCGGCCTCCCAAAGTGCTGGGATTACAGGCGTGAGCCACCACGCCCGGTGGAACTTTTTTTCTTAATTGATAGATAATAATTTTACATATTTATGGGGCACTTGATATTTTGATACATGCATGGAGTAGGTAATGATCATCATATCAGTTTTCAATTTTATTGGCCAGGAACTATGGCTCGTGCCTGTTGTCATAGCACTTTGGGAGTCCAAGGCTGGTGGATCACTTGAGGTCAGGAGTTTTCAGCCTGGCCAACATGGTGAAATCCTGTCTCTACTAAAAATACAAAAATTAGCCAGGCGTGGTGGCATGTGCTACCTAGAGACTACATACCTACAACTCCTGGTAGATTGATTGCAGGGTTCTTTTTTCTTTCCTTTTTTTTTCTGAGATGGAGCCTTGCTCTGTCACCTAGGTTGGAGTGCAGTGGCACAATCTTGGCTCACTGCAACCTCTGCCTCCCAGGTTCAAGCGATTCTCCTGCCTCAGCCTCCTAACGGGGATTAACAGGTGTGTGCCACCACACCAGCTAATTTTTGTATTTTTAGTAGAGACGGTGTTTCACCATTTTGGTCAGGCTGGTGTTGAACTCCTGACCTCGTTATCCGCCTGCCTCAGCCTTCCAAAGTGCTGGGATTACAGTTGTAAGCCACCGAACCCGGCCCTGGGTTCTTTTTCTATCTGGGAATCAGGTTCTCCTTCTCCTTCCCATGTTCTGACTTCTATGAACAGTAGTACTTCTTACCTATGTTGCACCTCTCTGCCTGCATGCTTAGCTCTCTTGGCAAACAGAGCTTCTTGTAAGATGGGACCCAGTTTCACTCACCTTTATCTTCTAAGGTGCTTATGCACAGGGCTACATGTGTGTAGGAGGCTTACTAAATGCTTTTTTTTCTCTTTGAGATGGAGTCTTGCTCTGTCACCCAGGCTGGAGTGCAATGGTAAAATCTTGGCTCACTGCAGCCTCCACCTCCCAGGTTCAAGCAATTCTCCTGCCTCAGTCTCCGGAACAGCTGTGATTACAGGTGCCTGCCACCACGCCCGCCTAATTTTTTTTTCCTTTTTTTTTTTTTAGTAGAGATAAGGTTTCACCATGTTGGCCATGCTGGCCTCCAACTTCTGACTTCAAGTGATCTGCACGCCTTGGCTTCCCAAAGTGCTGGGATTATAGGCATGAGCTGCCATTCCCAGCCTGTTACATGTTTTTCTTGTGTGAATTTACAAATATCAGCAATCGTTAGCTCCCCCTTTTCCAGTTTGTGACTACCTTGGTTTGGGGGTCCCTGACACTTGAGTGTCTGGGTAGACTGTGGAAAGCTGATGTGGGTAAGACTAAGAGAGAGTAGGAGTGTGAGTGGGATCCCATGTTATGAGATCAACCTCTACTTCATAGGGTCCTTAATGATCAATGGATTCAAACACTTAAAAAAATCTTAGAACTGTATGACACAGCAATGCCACTTCTCGACATATACCTCCACAGATTGAAAGCAGGGCATTGAAGGCCGGGTGTGATGGCTCACGCCTGTAATCCCAGCACTTTGGGAGGCTGAGGCGGCGGATCATGAGGTCAGGAGATCGAGACCATCCTGGATAATATGGTGAAACCCCGTCTCTACTAAAAGTACAAAAAATTAGCTGGGTGTGCTGGCGGGTGCCTGTAGTCCCAGCTACTCGGGAGGCTGAGGCAGGAGAATGGTGTGAACCCGGGAGGCGGAGGTTGCAGTGAGCTGAGATCAGCTACTGCACTCCAGCCTGGGCGACAGAGTGAGACTCCGTCTCAAAAAAAAAAAAAAGAAAGCAGGGCATTGGAAGATACTTGGATACCCATGTTGATAGCGGCATTATTTAATAGCCCTAAAGTGAAGACAACCCAGATGTCCATCCGTGGGTGAACTGATAAGGAAAACGTGGCATGTACAGACAATGGAATATAATTCAGCCTTAAAAGGGAAGGCAATTCTGACACATGCTACCACATGGATGAACTCTGAGGGCATGACGCTCAGTGAAACAATCCAGTCACAAATATTGTATGATTCTACTTATATGAAGAGCCTAGAGTTGTCGAATTCACACAGACAGAAAGTTGAACGGTGGTTGCCAGGGACTGCAGGGAGAGGAGAAAAGGGAGTCAGTGAGTAGAGTTTCAGTTTTGCCAGATGAAACCAGCTTGGGAGGTGGACGGTGGTGATGGTCGTACAACAATGTGAATGTACTTAATGCCACCAAACACTACATGTAAAAATGGTTAAAATGGCCAGGCGCGGTGGCTCACGCCTGTAATCCCAGCACTTTGGGAGGCTGAGGCAGGTGCATTCACCTGAGGTCAGAAGTTTGAGACCAGCCTGACCAACATGGTGAAACCCCGTCTCTACTGAAAATACAAAAATTAGCTGGGTGTGGTGGCAGGTGCCTATAATCCTAGATACTTGGGAGGCTGAGGCAGGAGAATCGCTTGAACCTGGAGGCTGAGATTGTGTCACCGCATCCCAGCCTGGGCGACAAGAGTGAAACTCTGTCTCAAAAAATAAAATAATAATAGTAAAAATAAATAAACAAACATCTTAGAATCACCCCTTGCTGGGAACTACAGAAACATCAAAGTCAGCAGGGCATGGTGGCTCACGCTTGTAATGCCATCACTTTGGGAGGCCAAGGCGGGAGGATTGCTGGTGGCCAGAAAGTTTGAGATCAGCCTGGGCAACATATGAGGACCCCCCCATCTCTACAAAAAGTAAAAAAATTATCTGTGCGTGTGGGCGCACCTGTGGTCCCAGAGGCTGAGGTGGTGACGTGGGAGGATAGCTTGAGCCCACAAGGTAGAGGTTGCAATGAACCGTGTTTGTACCACTGCATTCCCAGCCTGGTCGACAGAGAGACCCTGTCTCCCCCTACCCAAAAAAAAAAAAAAAAAAAAGTAACGCCTGATTGCATCACTACAGATACGCCCACCCGGCCGGCCCTATCAGTCCCACCCTGCCGGCGCAGGACTTCATAGGGTCTCAGCGTTTCCCGCTGCCATTTTAAAGATCCCGCAGCTCCAGCTCACGTCTGCTTGCAGTGAGCCTCATTGCCTCGGATCCAGGGCTCCTCGGTCGTCGCAAGTAGTCTGGTAAAATCTTGGGTGTCCCCCTCCTCTGTCGACCGCGGGCCATACGGTTCGGGGTCCCGGAAGGAGGCCTCTGCAATGCGCGCGCGCTGTTGCATCAGCCTGGCCCCCTGGGCGGACTGCGGAGATACCCACTTTTCAGATGAGAATCCGAGGAGCTTGGAGCTGTGGATGTGAGCAGGGATTGCGCTGGGCTTGCATGCGTGTCCAGAGACTTGAGACCCGTTTCCTGGGTTCAGCCTTACGCAGGGGCTCTGCGGGATGCGAGAGTGATTTCAGCCTTCCATCGGTGATTTCTGTACGACCACCCAGAAATTCTCTGAGGCCGGCTGTATTATCGGCAGCATTTAAAAAATTGTGGTAGAAAACACATAATATAAAAATAACCGGGAGGCTGAGGCAGGAGAGTTGCTTGAACCCAGGATGCGGAGGTTGCAGTGACCCGAGACTGTGCTACTGCACTTCGGCCTGGGCAACAGAGGAGACTCCGTCTAAAAAAAAAATTTACCACCTTTTCCATTTTTTCTTTATTTTTTATTTTATTTTATTATTTTATTTTATTTTATTTTTATTTTATTTTATTTTATTTATTTATTTATTTATTTATTTGAGATAAGGTCTTGCCTAAGCTGACCACAAACTCCTGGGCCCCATCCATCCTCCCACCTCAGGCTCCTGAATAGCTGGGAGTACAGGGTCATCACTGTGCCTGGCTTAGCCATTTTGACTTTGTATTTTCTTTGTTCATTTATTTTTTGAGAGAAGGCCTTGCCCTACTGCCTATGCTGGAATGCAGTGGTGCTATCACTACCCAATGCGGCCTCCACCCCCTTGGTTCAAGAAATCCTCTTGCCTCAGCCTCCCCAGTCGCTGGAACTACAGGCATGCACCACCACGCCCGGCTAATTTAAAAAATTACTTATTTTTGTAGAGACAGGGTCTCACTATGTTGCTCAGGCTGGTATCAAACTCCTGATCTCAAGCGATCCACCCACCTCAGCCTCCCACAGTGCTGGGATTACTGGCATGAGTCGCTGCACCTAGTCTGCAACTATTGTTTTCAGAGCAGTTTTAAGTTTGCAGCAAAATCCAGAAGTTTTTCATGTTGCAAAACTGAAAACTATGTCCATTAAACATCTCTCTGTTCCATCCCTCTCCGCCAGCCCTTGGTAGCCAGCTTTGTGTCTCCGAGTTTCACTACTCCAGATTCCTCTTGCAAGTAGAATCATATAGTATTTGTCTTCTTGTGACTTGCTTTTCTTTCTTTCTTCCTTTCCTTTTCTCTCTCTTTCTTTCTTTCTTTTCTTTCTTTCTTTCTTTCTTTCTTTCTTTCTTTCTTTCTTTCTTTCTTTCTTTCTTTCTTTCTTTCTTTCTCTTTCTCTCTCTCTCTCTCTCTCTCACTCTCTTTCTCCCCTTCCCTTCCCTCACCTCATCTCTTCTCTTTTTTTTTTTTTTTTTTCTTTTTTTGAGGCGGAATCTCACTCTGTCACCCAGGCTGAAGTGCGGTGGCATGGTCTCGGCTCACCACAACCTCCGCCTCCCAGGTTCAAGCAATTCTCCTGTCTCAGCCTCCTGAGTAGCTGGAATTACAGTCGTGTGCCACTGCGCCTGGCTAATTTTTGTATTTTTAGTAGAGACGGAGTTTCACCATGTTGGTCAGGCTGTTCTCAAACTCCTGACCTCAAGTGATCCACTCGCCTCAGCCTCCCCAAGTGCTGAGATTACAGGCGTGAGCTACTGCTCCCAGCCAATTAACTCCAATTATATCAGTTACACAGCTCCTATGTCTTGTGTGCTGCCACCATACTGGAAGCTTTTGTTTGCATCTCTTTAAAGAAGAAACCCTTCCAGTAACTTTTAGTTTTTTTTTTCCTTGAGATGGGGGTCTCACTATGTTGCCTAGGCTGGTGTCGAACTCCTTGGCTCAAGCAATCCTCCCACCTCGGGCTCCCAAAGTGCTGGGATTTACAGGCGTGAGCCACCCCGCCCAGCCATGTAACTTTGAAAAGTACTTTGAAAAGTATTAAAGTTCGTGTTTACATTTGAAGGCCGCGAGGTTCAGAGATGGATGATTTGCCCAGAATGTTTTTCACTACCTGCTCTTCCCAGAACTGCACTGTTCAGAGGAGCTGGTTCTAAACCTGATTCCCAGGGCCAAAGTGGTACAAATACTCTTCGCGGCTTTCCGTCTGAGTGGCCTTCTGTCTTGTGTTCTCTGCAGATCTTAGCGCCCTCCTCAACTCCATCTCAGATGGTCTGGCAGAATATTCGCCAATTTGGTGGGAAGCTGATGCGCAGCCGGCCCCTGCAGCTGGGCCAGGGGGTCTCTGAGCATCGTTTGTCTCGTTGTCTGAAGACCCTGGATCTGGTGGCCTTGGGTGTGGGCAGCACCCTGGGAGCGGGCATGTATGTCCTAGCTGGAGAAGTGGCCAAAGAGAAAGCTGGACCGGCCATCGTCATCTGCTTCTTGGTGGCGGCCCTGACTTCTATGTTGTCTGGACTCTGCTATGCGGAGTTTGGGGCCCGGGTGCCATGCTCCGGTTCCGCCTATCTCTACACTTACATCACAGTGGGTCAACTGGTGGTTTTCATTACTGGCTGGAACCTCTTACTCTCCTACGTCATTGGTGAGATGATGGGGCATGGAGGGAGGTGTGGGAAACACAAAGGAATTAGGATCTGCATAGGGAGGGGGGAGCTGGGGGAGCCATGGTGGCCTTCAGACTCGCTTTGTTTATCCACCTTGTGGGAGGGAGGGTGGCTAATGGTGGCAGGAAAAGGCCCAGATGTCCTTTACGCAGTCTCATTCTGCTTCCCTTCCGGGATTGAACAATAAGAGGAGATGGGAACTGCGGGATGTACGGGATAGAGTTCATGTAGATTTGGGGGAGATGCGTGCCACAAACTCATTCCCCCACCATTTTTTTTTTTTTTTTTGAGATGGAGGTTTACTCTGTCACTCAGGCTAGAGTGCAGTGGCGTGATCTCAGCTCACTGCAACCCCCACCTCCCAGGTTCAAGCGATTCTCCTGCCTCAGCCTTCCAAGTAGCTGGGATTACAGGCATGCACCACTAAGCCCAGCTAATTTTTGTATTTTTAGTAGAGGCAGGGTTTTGCCATGTTGGCCAGGTTGGTCTCGAAATCCTGACCTCAGGTGATCCGCCTGCCTCGGCCTCTCACAGGCATGAGCCACCACGCCTGGCCTATTTTCTTTTTCTTTTTCTACTACTCCTCCCCATCCCATCAAAAGACTTTTTTTGAGATTAGGTATTTTTCTTTTCCCTTTTTCTTTTAAAAATGATTTATCCCTGGCTGGGTGCAGTGACTCACGTCTGTAATTGCAGCACTTTGGGAGGCTGAAGTGGGTGGATTACTTGAGGTCAGGAGTTCGAGACCAGAGTGGCCAACATGATGAAACCCCATCTGTACTAAAAATACAAAAATTAGTTGGGCGTGGTGGCAAGTGCCTGTAATCCCAGCTACTTGGGAGGCTGAGGCAGAAGAATCACTTGAACCCGGGAGGCGGAGGTTGCAGTGAGCCAAGATCGCGCATGGCACATGGTCAGGGTTCAGCACATGTTCATAAATGCACGTTCCTCCTTCTGCCGCTGCAGGTGCCGCCAGCGTGGCCAAGGCCTGGAGTTTTGCGTTTGACAGCCTGATCGGGAATCGCATCTCCCCTGCCCTGCAGGCCATTTCTCTGCACATGCCTCAAGTTCTGGCCAAGTATCCAGACTTTTTTGCGCTGGGCCTGGTGTTGGTCCTCACTGGTGAGGCGGGGGTCAGAGATAAGATGGGGTGAGGGGGCATGGAGGAGGAAGAGGGTGGGAAAGGCTTGGGGGAGGAGGCAACAGTGGTGGGTATTAGAAAACCAGAAGGAAGAACCTATGATGGGAATCACAGGCAGGTAAGACTGGGACCACTGTTTCCACACGGTGGCATTAACAACCTGGGGCACGTGATTCTTTGTCACGGGGGCCACCCTGTGCATTACAGGGCATTGAGCAGCATCCCTGACCTCTACCCATGGGATGCCAGGGGTACCCAGCCCCAAATTAGGACAATCAGAAGCTGAGAACCACTAACTTAGAGAAGTTTCTTCCTCTCTACTTAGAACAGTTTTTTTTTTTTTTTTTTTTTTAAGGCAGAGTCTCTCTGTTTCCCAGGCTGAAATGCACTGACACAATCATGGCTCACTGCAGCCTCGGACTCCTGGGCTCAAGTGAGCTCAAGTGATCCTCCCGTCTCAGCCTCCCAGGTAACTGGGACTCCACACTAAAATCAATCATTTTATTTCATTTTTTATTTTTAGTTTAGTTTTTAGTTTTTTGTTTTTTGTTTTTTTTCCGAGACTGAGTCTTGCTCTGTTGCCCAGGCTGGAGTGCAGTGGTGCAGTCTCAGCTCACTGCAACCTCCACCTCCTGGGTTCAAGTGATTCTCGTGCCTCAGCCTCCTGAGTAGCTGGGACAACAGGTGCGTGCCACCAAGCCCAGCTAATTTTTTGTATTTTTAGTAGAGACGGGGTTACACCGTGTTAGCCAGGATGGTCTCCATCTCCTGACCTCGGGATCCGCCCGCCTCGGCCTCCCAAAGTGCTGGGATTACAGGCTTGAGCCGCCGTGCCCGGCCTGAAATGAACCATTTTGAAACCTGCAGTTCAGTGGGATTTAGTACATTCATAACATTGTGCAGCCGCTACTTCCACCTAGTTGGGAAGGGTTTTCGTCACCCCTGCGGGAAACCCTGCACCCCTTAGGCAGTCGTTCCTCATTCCCTTTGGCCCCTGGCGACCACGGATCTGCCTTCTGTCTCCGTGGGCTTACTTATTCCGGATGTTCCATGTTCGCTACAGGAGTGCTGGCTCTGGGAGCTCGGGAGTCAGTCTGGGTTTCCAAAGTCTTCACAGGTGTGAACCTCTTGGTTCTGAGCTGCGTCGTCGTCTCCGGCTTCATCAAGGGAGATCTGCACAACTGGCAGCTCACAGACGCCGACTACAAACGGGCCGGGCTGGGGTCCAACGACACCCACAGGTGAGGGCACACTGTGTGTGTGTTTTTTTTAAATTATTTTTTTAATTTTTATTTTAATTTATATTTACTTATATTTATTTATTTATATTTATTTATTTATTTATTTATTTATTTGAAACAGAGTCTTGCTCTGTCGCCCAGGCCACTGTGCAGTCGCCCAGGCCAGAGCGCAGTGGCGTGATCTTGGCTCACTGCCTCCCGGGTTCACGCCATTCTCCTGCCTCAGCCTCCCCAGTAGCTGGGACTACAGGTGCCCACCACCACGCCCAGCTAATTGTTTGTGTTTTCAGTAGAGACAGGGTTTCACCATGTTAGCCAGGATGGTCTCGATCTCCTGACCTTGTGATCTGCCCACCTCGGCCTCCCAAAGTTCTGGGATTACAGGTGTGAGCCACCGCGCCCGGCCTGTTTTTTTTTTTTCTAATGTTTGAAAACTTTGACTGAGCGCGGTGACTCACGCCTGTAATGCCAGCACTTTGGGAGACCAAGGTGGGCAGACTGCCTGAGCTCAGGAGTTCGCAACCAGCCTGGGCAACGTGGTGAAACCCCGTCTCTACTAAAATACAAAAAAAAAAAAAATTAGCTGGATGTGGTGGCACATGCCTGTAGTCCCAGCTACTTGGGAGGCTGAGGCAGGAGAATTGCTTTAACTGGGAGGCAGAGGTTGCAGTGAGCCAAGATCGCACCACTGACAGAGACTCCATCTCAAAAAAAAAAAAATTTTTTTTAAATTTTATTATTTTATTTATTTTTTTAAAATGGAGTCTCGCTCTTATCACACAGGCTGGAGTGCAGTGGCACGATCTCGGCTCACTGCAACCTCTGCCTCCTGGGTTCAAGCAATTCTCCTGCCTCAGCCTCCGAGTAGCTAGGATTACAGGCGCTTGCCACCACGCTCGGCTAATTTTTGTATTTTTAATAAGAGATGGGGTTTTACCATGTTGGCCAGGCTGGTCTCGAACTCCTGACCTCAAGTGATCTGCCCACCTCTGCCTCCCAAAGTGCTAGGATTTCAGGTGTGAGCCACTGTGCCTGGCCTGTTTTTTTATTTTAAAATTTATTTTTATTTTTATTTTTTGAGACAGAGTCTCGCTCTGTTGCCTAGGCTAAAGTTCAGTGGCACAATCTCGGCTCACTGCAACCTCTGCCTCCCGGGTTCAAGCGATTCTCCTGCTTCAGCCTCCTGAGTATCTGGGATTACAGGTGCCTGCCACCACACCTGGCCAATTTGTTTGGGGTTTTTTTGTTTGTTTTTAGTAGAGATGGGGTTTCGCCATGTTGGCCAGGCTGGTCTCAAACTCCTGACCTCAGGTGATCTGCCCACCTTAGCCTCTCAAAGTGCTGGGATTACAGGTGTGAACCACTCACTGCTCCTAGCCTAAAATTTATTTTTATTTTTTGAAACAGGGTCTTGCTCTGTCCCTCAGGCTGGAGTGCTTTAGCATGATCATGGCTCACTGCAGCCTCTGCCTCCCAGGCTCAAGCGATCATCTAGAGTAGCTAGGACTATAGGTGTGCACCACCGCACCTAGCTAAGTTTTTAATTTTTTGTAGAGATGGGGTTTTGGTCTCAGCCTCTGGGCTCAAGATCCACCTGACTCAGCCTCCCAAAGTGCTGGGATTATAGGCGTGAGCCATTGCAACTGGCCAGAGGTGCCCCCTTGGACACAGGAGTGGGGGCTGGGGTGCAGAACCTGGACTATTGTGGGAACAGGGGGAATCTGGGCTGACGGAGCCGGATGACGGGGCGTGGGGAAGGCAGTGGAGGTCCAGGGCTTGTGGAATTAACTGAGCAGTTGGAGTTAACTGAGTCGTCCCAGAAAGACAGCTGCACACCTTACCAATGTTTCTTGTTCCTTCTCTCCCCGCAGCTTGGGCTCACTGGGCTCTGGCGGGTTTGTGCCTTTTGGCTTTGGCGGGATTCTCCATGGAGCAGCCACGTGTTTCTTTGCGTTTGTGGGTTTTGATGGCATCGCCACCACAGGTAACACGGTCGTTCTGTCTCATCGGGGGTTGGGCACAGTTTGGGCTGCCGCTGGGCACGGGTTTCATTAAAGGCTACCCTGCTCTCGGATGGGGAACAGGGAAGAGGGTTTCTCACCCTCGCTTCTGTGCGTTTTTCTGGCCCTGTCCTGCAGGAGAAGAAGCCCTCTACCCTCGCCGCTCCATCCCCTTGGGCATCGTGACCTCGATCTTCATCTGCTTCTTGGCCTATTTTGATGTCTCAGCGGCGCTCACCCTCATGGTGCCCTACTACCTGATATGTCCCGAGAACGCCTTGCCGGAGGCTTTTGTCCACATTGGATGGGCCCCCATCAGATATGCTGTGGCCATCGGCACCCTCTGTGCCCTGTCCTCCAGGTCAGTGCTGGACGCTCTCTCCCTGTCTGCTGTCTGGTTCTCGGGTGTCCTGGGCCTTGCGTAAAGGGAGGAGACGCTTCACCCATAGAGGTGATGGAGCAGAAGCCCCAGTCCCTCTTGCTTCCTGAGTCCCCATGCGTGTTCCTGTTTTCTCCTGCATGCAGCCTCCTGGGTGTCATGTTCCCCATGCCTCGCGTGCTCTACTCGATGGCCGAGGACGGGCTCCTTTTCCGTGGACTCGCCCAGATCCACACCCGCACCAGCACCCCTGTGGTGGCCACTGTCGTTTCTGGGACCGTTGCAGGTAAAGGCCCAGAATTCAGGCTTTCTTTCATCCGTTTTCTATGCGTTAGTTCCTCATCCTCTCCTACAGCCCATCCATTTTCACTTTTATTATTATTCATTAATTAAAAAAAAAATTTTTGTCTATTACAAAAGTTTATTTAATAAAAAGTTTAACAGGAAAATGGGACTGGGCTCAGTGGCTCATGCTTATAATCCCAGCACTTTGGGAGGCTGAGGTGGGAGGATCGCTTGAGCCCAGGAGGTTGAGGCTGCAGTGAGCCGAGGTCACGCCACTGCACTCCAGCCTGGGTGACAAAGCAAGACCCTGTCTCAAAATAAAATAAAATAAGATAAGATAAGTTAAGATAAGATAAGATAAGATAAAAAATAAAATAAAGGCAGGGTGCAGTGGCTGATGCCTGTAACCCCCGTACTTTGGGAGGCCAAGGCAGAATCACTTGAGCCCAGGAGTTTGAGACCAGCCTGGGCAACAGAGCCAGACCCTGAGATCATTTTTTTGTCTCTGCAAAAAAACTTTTAACCATTAGCTGGCTGTGGGAGGCGGAGCTTGCTGTGAGCTGAGATCATGCCACTGCACTCCAGCCTGGGCAACAGAGCGAGACTCCATCTCAAACAAACAAACAAAAAATTAGCTGGGTGTGGTGGTACACCTGTAGTCCCAGCTACTCGGGAGGTTGAGGTGGGAGGATGGCTTGAGTGCAGCAGGTTAGGGCTGCAGTGAGGTACGATGATTCCTGTTTTTAAAGAAAAGAAAGGGCCGGCTCGTTGGCTCAAGCCTGTAATCCCAGCACTTTGGGAGGCCAAGACGGGTGGATCATGAGGTCAGGAGATCGAGACCATCCTGACTAACACGGTGAAACTCCGTCTCTACTAAAAAATAGAAAAAAAAAACTAGCCGGGCGAGGTGGCAGGCACCTGTAGTCCCAGCTACTCGGGAGGCTGAGGCAGGAGAATGGTGTGAACCCGGGAGGCGGAGCTTGCAGTGAGCCGAGATCCGGCCACTGCACTCCAGCCTGGGCAACAGAGCGAGACTCGGTCTCAAAAAAAAAAAAAAAAGAAAGAAAAAAAATTTAAGGAAAATGTACATAATCTGACTTTTGTTGTTGTTGGGACAAGCTCTCACTCTCACCTATGCCAGTGTACAGTGGCACCACACCCAGCTAATATTTAAATTTTGTAGAGGCGGGGGTCTCACTATGTTGCCCAGGCTGATGTGGAACCTCTGGGCTCAAGCAGTCCCCCCGCCTGGGCCTCCCTAAGTGCTGAGATTACAGGCATGAGCCCCCGCACCTGGCCACATTCCTAGTATTAATTAACACAATAATTGTACATATTCATGGGGTACAGTATGATATTTCCATACATGTATACAAGATGTAATAATCAAATCAAGGTAATACCACAACCATCACTTCAAACATTGATTATTTCCTTGCATTGGGAACACTGAAAACCTATTTTTCCATCTCTCATTTTCTTTTTTTTTTTTTTTTTGGAGACAGAATCTCCCTCTGTAGCCCAGGCTGTAGTGCAGTGGCACGATCTCAGCTCACTGCAACCTCTGCCTCCCAGGTCCACGCAATTCTCCTGCCTGAGCCTCTGGAGTAGCTGGGATTACAGGCACGTGCTACCACGCCCGGCTAATTTTTGTATTAGAGATGAGGTTTCACCATGTTGGCCAGGATGGTCTTGAACTCCTGACCTCAGGTGATCTGCCTGCCTCAGCCTCCCAAAGTGCTTTTCCAGCTCTTATAAGTTGTTAACGACAGTCACCCTCTAATGCTGTAGAGCATTGGAACTTACCGGGTTTTGTGCCCTGACTGTAGCAATCATGGCTTTCCTGTTTGAGCTCAGTGACCTTGTGAACCTCTCGTCCATCGGGACTATGCTTGCTTACTCCTTGGTGGCCTTTTCTGTTCCTGTCCTCAGGTGAGACTGGGGTCCTAGATACGTGAAGATTGATGGGGTTCCCAGCCCTTCTCTGCCTGCCTCCTGGCCCTCGGTGCATTGCTACACATACAGGAGTGGGAGGAGTACAGTAGCCCCTGCTTATCCACGGAGGACACGTTCCAAGACCCTCAGCCCGTGCCTGAAACCGCGGATAGTACCAGTCCCTATATATGATCATTTTCCTATCCATAACTCAGATGTCTAAAGTGATTTAACACGGCCGGTAGCGTTCACAGCAGGGACACACTGGACAAAAGGATGATTTACATCCTGGGCGTGGGGAGCGTGGAATGCCGCTACTTGAAGCTGCACACAATTGAAAACTTACGAATTACGGTGGGGCGCGATGGCTCTCGCCTGTAATCCCTGAACTTTGGGAGGCCGAGACAGGTGGCTCACTTGAGGTCAGGAGTTTGAGACCAGCTTGGCCAACATGGTGAAACCTGGTATCTACTAAGAATACAAAAATTAGCTGGGCGTGATGGTGGTCTCCTGTAATCCCAGCTACTCAGGAGGCTGAGGCAGGAGATTGCTTGAACCTGGGAGGCGGAGGTGGTTGCAGGGAGCTGAGATTGTGCCACTGCACTCCAGCCTGGGTGACAGAGTGAGTAAAAAAGAAAAGAAAACTTACGAATTACTGCTGGACTTTTCCATGTATTATTTTTGGGCTGTAGTGGACACGGGTAGATGAAACTCGGATACGTGGGAACTACTGTGGGTGTATTAGGCTCTCTGATGTTGGATGAACAGGGACATGGGTTAGTCTTGCCCTCCTCTCTCTGATTCAGGTACCAGCCAGACCAGAATTTCAGCAAGAATGAGAAGCCGAAGGAGGAAGTAGTTGAGATGAATTCTGTACCCAAAGCGAAATCCCCAGAGCGTGTTCCTGAAGCGTCCAGCACTCCGACGAGTCTGTGGAGCCCTGTCAGCGCCATCCCCACCCCGAGATCTGGCCGCACCACCTGTGGATGTGCCTTTCTGCTTGGTGAGCAGTGGCGTTTCTCTGCGAGGTGTTTTGAACCTGATAGGAAGGGGCAGCGGGCCGGGTAGGGAGTGTGTGGCTTTGGTAGTTGAGAGGAGTCTTGAATTTATGGTGGCCCTTCTTAGTAGGGGCCCTTTTGGCCGGGCACGGTGGCTTACACATGAAATCCCAGCACTTTGGGAGGCTGCGGAGGAGCGACTGCTTGAGCCTGGGCAGTCGAGGCTTCAGTGAGTCAAGATCACACCACTGCACTGTAGTCTGGGCAATGGGGTGAGATCCCATCTCAAAAAAACAAAAAACCATATATATATATACACACACACACATATATATATATGCACACACACATATATGCACACACAAATACATACATGAAATAAAAAGTTTAGGCTGGGTGTGGTGGCTCGCTTTGGAAGTCTGAGGTGAGTGGATCACTTGAGGTCAGGAGTTGAGACCAGCCTGGCCAACATGGTGAAGCCCTGTCTCTACTAAAAATACAAAAAATTAGGTTGGGCGCAGTGGCTCACACCTGTAATCCCAGCACTTGGGGAGGCCGAGGGGAGCGCGGATCACAAGGTCAGGAGTTTGAGACCAGCCTGGCCAACATGGCGAAACCCCATCTCTACTAAAAACACAAAAATTAGCTGGGTGTGGTGGCAGGTACCTGTGATCCCAGCTACTCGGGAGGCTGAGGCAGGAGAATCACTTGAACCCAGGAGGCAAAGGTTGCAGTGAGCCAAGATTGTGCCACTGCACTCCATCCTGGGCAACAAGAGTGAAAATACATCTAAAAAAATAAACATTATTTGGTTGTGCTGGCACGTGCCTGTAGTCCTTACTGGGGAGGCTGGGACACACACACACACACACACACATATATATATATATGTGTGGTTTGGGAGATAGGACGTGGCCCAAGATCTTCACTTATTTAGCTTCTGGAGTTGAACCTGCTCTCCCCAACCTTGACCCTTTTCCAGTTATCCTGCTGACCATGCTCTGCCTGGTACTGGCCCATTGGCCCAAACGCCTGTTCTCTGGAGAGCCGATCTACGTCACAGCTGCTATGCTACCGCTGGTGCTCATTGCAGGATTCACTTTCACCATCTGGAGACAGCCCCAGAGCAACACTCCTCTCTACTTCAAGGTAGGTGACCTTATGTCCCCACACCACCCTCCTGAGTCGGTGGACTCTGCAGGCCTCAAGCTCTAACTACTCTACAGGACCAGGGGAAAAAAGGGCAGTTGCTAAAACCAATGGAGTGTTCATGGACATCCCCTCCAGCCCCCACCTATCGGTACTTCCCAAAACCTGTTTCTTCCAGAACACCCAATGGGATACCCACTCAGAACAGTCATTGAGCCAGGTGAGGTGGCTCACACTTGTAATCCCAGCACTTAGGGAGGCCGAGGCGGGTGGATCGCTTGAGGCCAGGAGTTCGGGAACAGCCTGACCAACATGGTGAAATCCCGGTTCTACTAAAAATACAAAAATTAGGCTGGGCGCAGTGGCTCACGCCTGTAATCCTAGCACTTTGGGAGGCTGAGACGGGCGGATCACGAGGTCAGGAGATCGAGACCATTTGGCCAACATGATGAAACGCCGTCTCTACTAAAAATACAAAAATAGCGAGGCGTGGTGGTGGGTGCCTGTGAAGTCCCCAGCTACTCCGGGAGGCTGAGGCAGGGAATGAAGATCAACCCAGGAGGCGGGCTTGCAGTGAGCGAGAATCGGCGCCACTTCACTCAGCCTGGGTGACAAGGCGAGACTCTGTCTCAAAAAAAAAAATACAAAAAGTGTGAGCATGGTGAGTGGTGCCTGTAATCCCAGCTACTCAGGAGGCTGAAGCAAGGAGAATCACTTGAACAGGGCCGGAGTGCATTCAGCCAGATGTGCCACTGCACTCCAGCCTGGGTGATAGAGGCGAGACTCTGTCTCAAAAAAAAAAAACAAAAAACACACAAAAAAACAAACAAAAAAAAGAATAGGCATTGAATATGCAACTGGAACAGAGCTGTGGTCTTCCTGCCCCTTGGGCTAAGGGTCCCTTGCAGACATTTGTGGTGTGCTCAGTGTTAACTCTTTGCCTGCAGATCCCCCTGTTGCCTGTCCTCCCGTTGGTCAGCATCTCTGTGAATGTTTATCTGATGATGCAGATGACCACTGAGACCTGGGCCCAATTTGGAGTCTGGATGTTGATTGGTGAGTGGCTTCCTGGAATAAAAGAGGCCTCTTGGGTGTCTAACACTCTTCCTGCGACCTTTCCCTACAGCTGTCTCAGGCTGACAGTGTGGGCTGTGCCTGTAGTCCCAGCTACTCAGGAGATGAAGGCAGGAGCATCGCTTGAGACCAGGAGCTCCAGACCAGCCTGGGCAACATGGCGAGACTCCATCTCTACCAAAATTAAAAACTGGCCGCACACAGTGGCTCACGCCTATAATCCCTGCACTTCAGGGGGCCAAGGCAGGTGGATCACCTAAGATCAGGAGTTCAAGAACAGTCTGGCCAACATGGTGAAACCCCCTCTCTACCAAAAATACAAAAAAGTAGCTGGGTGTGGTGGCGGGTTCCTGTAATCCCACCTACTTAGGAGGCTGAGACATGAGAATCACTTGAACCTGGGAGGCGGAGGTTGCAGTGAGTCAAGATCATGCCATTGCACTCCAGCCCAGGTGACAGGAGCCCAGATTGTGCCACTGCACTCCAGCCTGGGTGACAGAGTAAGATTCTGTCTCAAAAAAAAAAAAAAAAAAAAAAATTAGCCGGGCACAGTGGCACCCACCTGTAGTCACTATCTATGCTGAAGGTTGAAGTGGGAGGATTGCTTGAACCCGGGAGATCGAGGCTGCAGTGAGCCATGATCATGCCACTGCACTCCAGCCTGGGCAACAGAGCGAAGCTCTATCTCTAAATAAAAGAAACAAGAAAACCTCCAAATAAACAGACCACAGTATAATCGCTATAGGGCATTTATAAGGGAAGGGGTGACTACATTTCCTCTCATTGTCTCATTTCCCTGTTAGGATTTGCTGTATATTTTGGATATGGGATCCGACACAGCTTGGAGAACGATCAACAGCCACCTGCGTCAAGCTCCAGACTCCTCATGAAAACATCCCTAGTCCCTCGCTGAACTAGTTTAACCACAGAAAAGGAATGGGCCAGTCCACTGGAGGTGTCCTCTGTATGAAGGGAGAGTGAAGCGCTGCAGAGTGTGCAGGTGGGATGCATTTAAAGCCCCATGTGCATTGCCAGTGAGCAAATGCTTTTTTAAAAACTTTATTTTGTTTTTTGTTTGTTTGTTTGTTATAGAGATGAGGACTTGCTCTGTTGCCCAGGCGGAACTTGAACTCCTGGGCTCAAGTGATCCTCCTGCCTCAGTCTTCCGAGTAGCTGGAACTACAGGCACCTCATTATGCCCAGCTTAACAAAGTAACTTTATTATTATTATTATTATTTTTTCTTTTTGAGACAGTCTCGCTCTGTCGCCCAGGCTGGAGTGCAGTGGTGTGATCTTGGCCCACTGCAATCTCCGCCTCCTGGGTTCAAGTGATTCTCCTGCGTCAGCCTCCAGAGTAGCTGGGATTACAGGCACGTGCCACTGTGCCCGGCTAATTGTTATTAGTAGACACGGGGTTTCACCATGTTGGCCAACTGCTCTTGAACTCCTGATCTCAAGTGATCCACCTGCCTCAGCCTCCCAGAGTGCTGAGATTACAGGCCTGAGCCACTGTGCCTAGCCAAAATAACTTTAAAAACTTACATTTTTAAAAAAGTTGACAAATAAAAATTGTGTATGTTTATGGTGTACAATTGCATATATTGTATGTATTAAAATTGTCTATATTTATGCTGTACATGATACTTGGAAATGTGTATACATTGTGGAATTGCTAAATCAGGTTGATTAACATATTCATTACCTTACATACCATTTTTTCTGTGGTGAAAACATCGAAAATGGCCAAGTGTGGTGGCTCATGCCTGTAATCCCAGCACTTTAGGAGGCCAGGGTGGGTGGACCATCTGAGGTCAGGCCTGGCCAACGTGGTGAAACCCCGTCTCTACTAAAGATACAATTAGCTGGGGTGCAGTGGCAGGTGCCTGTAATCCCAGCTACTTGGGAGGCTGAGGCAGGAGAATTGCTTGAACCCAGAAGCGAAGGTTGCAGTGAGCTGAGATTGTGCCATTGCACTCCAGCTTGGGCAACAAAAATGAAACTCATCTCAACAACAACAACAAAAAAATAGCCGGGTGTGGTCTGGAACTCCTGGCCTCAAGTGATCCTCCTGCCTCAGCCTCCCGAGTAGCTGGGAATACAGGCATGCACCACCGCACCAGGGTAATTTTTGTATTTATAGTAGAGATGGAGTTTCACCATGTTGCCCAGGCTGGTCTCAAACTCCTGAGCTCAAGCCATCCTCCTGCCTCCGCCTCCCAAAGTGCTGAGATTCCAGGCGTGAGCCAGCGTGCCCGGCCATCATGTTTACTTTAAACAGATTTTCTCTGGCATCTTCTAAGAGACTTGTATCTGATCTTTACTGAAAGTCACATTCTCAGCAAGACTTAACCTGACATCCTGAGTAAAATTGCAAATTCCACAGATGCCCTCAGTCTTTCCTGTCCTCGGCTTCTCCTCTGTTTCCCGGCATGGCTTGAAGCACAACGACATTCCACCTGTTTACTCAGGATGTGTCTTGCCATTAAGGTCCCTGCCTGCAGGCAGCTGGCCTGATTTCACCTGAGACTTTTGTCAAAACACTTACTCTCTCATTTTGTGTCCTTATTTAAAGTTTCAGTTGTCTAGTTCATTCGCTACATTATAGCTGAATAACTGTGAGTCCAGTCTGGCAAAAGAGAGAAGGTAGATTGTTCCTCCAATATCCTCATGGGTTTTGCCACATACTGCACAGAAAGTCAGTGATCAATGTAATTTTTACAAAGGAGATCCTGAGGATATAACAGGAAGTTCCTTGAGTAAATGACAATGTCCATGTATCTGTGTCATGGAAGAAAGTTAAATTAATGCTATAAAAATGGTGTGGCTGGGCGCAGTGGCTCACGCCTGTAATCCCAGCACTTTGGGAGACCAAGGTGGGTGGATCAGGAGGTCAGGAGTGCAAGACCAGCCTGGCTAAGATGGTGAAACCCCTTCTGTACTAAAAATACAAAAATTAGTCTGGCAGGATGGCAAGCGCCTGTAATCCCAGCTACTCGGGAGGCTGAGGCAGAGAATTGCTTGAACCCAGGAGGTGAAGGTTGAGCTGCAGCGAGCTGAGATTGCACCACTGCACTCCAGCCTGGGTGACAGAGCTAGAATCCATCTCAAAAAAAAAAAAAGTGTAATAAGTGGAAATGTTGACTCAAAGGAATAGACTGGAGGAGATTTTTGGCCTGGCATGGTGGCTTACGTCTGTAATTCCAGCACTGGAGGCCGAGGCAGGCAGATCACCTGAAGTCTGGAGTCCCAGACCAGCCTGGCCAACATGGCGAAAATTCATCTCTACTAAAATCACATAAATTAGTTGGGCATGGTGGTGCATGCCTGTAATCCCAGCTACTCAGGAGGCTGAGACAGGATTATCGCTTAAACCCAGGAGGTAGAGGTTGCACTGAGCCAAGATTGTACCACTGTACTACAGCTTGGGCGACAGAGTGAGACTGTCTCAAAATAAAAGATTTTGAAAAATACTGCCACATTTTTATCTAGAACTGGTGCTGTTCAAACAAATATGATGAGAATCAAGTATGTAATTTCTTTTTTTTCTTTTTTTTTTTGAGACAGTCTTGCTCTTGCCCAGAGCAAGCCTTGCTCAGGCTGGAATGCAGTGGCGCAATCTTGGCTCATTGCAACCTCTGCCTCATGGGCTCAAAGGAGTCTTTTGACTCAGCCTCCCGAATAGCTGGAATTACAGGCATGCACCACCACACCCGGCAATTTTTGTATTTTTTAGTTTCAACATGTTGGCCAGGCTGGTCTCAAACTCCTGACCTCTGGCAACCCACCCTCCTCAGCTTCCCAAAGTGCTGGGATTAGAGGCCTGAGCCACCGCGCCTGGCCAAGTATGTAATTTCAATATTTCTAGTAGCCACATTAAAAAAGCAAAGATAGGCCGGGTGCGGTGAAACTAAAATACAAAAACAAAATTAGCCAGGTGTGGTGGCAGGCGCCTGTAGCCCCAGCTACTCCAGAGGCTGAGGCGGGAGAATGGCGTGAACCCGGGAGACGGAGCTTGCAGTGAGCCGAGATCACGCCACTGCACTCCAGCCTGGGTGACAGAGTGAGACAGAGTCTCGAAAAAAAAAAAAGCAAAAATAACTTGAAATTCTAACCCAAAATACCTAAATTCTAATACCCAAAATGTTAACATTAATCAACAGAAAGCATTAATATATAATCAATATAAAAATAAAATATTAACATGATCAATATAAAATATACAAATAAATAAAATAAAGTATGAAAATATTTTACTATTAACAGATGTGACTGTGGGTTGCAGTTCATGATGGCTGATGGACACAGCTAGTGTATGCTGCTCTCATGGAGAGGAAACAGGGTAATTGCCCGGTCTTCAAGGGCATAGACCAGGACACCACACTGGGATTCACCAGGGCTGTGGTGGGACTTGGAGAACAGGCGAGGCTGGGCAGCTGCCCTCCTGGGATTGGAGCAGAGCGGGGGGAAGCTCCCTGATGCAGAGAAAGGGTGAGAGTGAGAGCCCCTGGGGTTCCCACATTTCTTTTTTTTTTTTTCCTTTGGTGTGATCTCGGCTCACAGCAGCCTCTGCTACCCGGGTTCAAGCGATTCTCCTGCCTCAGTCTCCCAGGTAGCGGAGATTACAGGCGCTCGCCACCATGCCCGGCTAATTTTTTTTTTGTATTTTTAGTAGAGGGAGTTTCTCCATGTTGGTCTTGAACTCCTGACCTCAGGTGATCCACCCGCCACGGCCTCCTAAAGTGCTGGGATTACAGACGTGAGCCACCATGCCCGGCCAGGGACCCACACTTCTGACACAGTCTTTTGCAATCCTGGGCAGAGAAGAGCCCCCCGGACCCCCTGAGCTTCCAGAGCAAGCTGGAGGCAGCCTGGAGTGTCTGCAGAGCAGCATTCAAGCCCGTGTGGAACCCCACAGGCCTTGGACCCCTGGACGCCCCGTGAGCACCCTGGTGTCAGCTGCCACAGCCCCAGCAACAAGGAAGGCCAGGCCCTTTGTCCCCCTGCTAGTGAAGCCGCCTGCGCGAAAGTTCTGTCTGTCAGTGGGAAAATGCGAACAGTAAGCTAAGCTAACTCACCCTCCATTAATCCTGGGCTGTTGGGCCAAGCTAATTTTTGAAGACATTTAGGCTACAGTTTAAATGACCATAGGCTTTACTCTGAACTCGACTGCTTTTGTAAAGCTAATAGGAGCCCATCAGGCTGAGGCAGGGGGAAGAACTGGAATCCTGCTAAGGCGCTGACATTCCAGAGGTTGGAAGATAAACAGCTTCCCCAGTTGGTCTTTTGAGATACCTTTCCAGGTTTTTTTTTTTTTTTCATGTCTGACACCCTTGGCTGCACCTGGACCAACAGCCCCGCTCCTGTGGCCCCACTTAGGAGCGAATCGGCCCCCAGGAGGCCTAGGATTTCACCTCTGCCCCAACCAATCAGTAGCAAGCATCTGTAACCTGCGGACCCCCACCCCTTCCAAGTTGCCTTTGATTTTACTTCCTCCAAACTGCCTTTGAAAACCTAACCTGTGAGCCTTGGATGGTTTGAGTATGAACTCCATCTCCCACGTGGCATGACCGGCCTCGTGTCTATCGAACTCTTTCTCTCCTGCCATGCCCTGGTCTGTCTTTATGCAGAGGGCGGCAAGAACCCGTGGTGAAGTTATGCTAGGATCATGCTGAGGACGGGATGGATGGGCTGTAGGCCCTGCCTCTGCTGCTCCTTGCCAGGCCAGGCTGACCGGCTTGGGCCCCCAGCACAGCTGCCCCGTCCCAGCCTCAGCACCCTGGTCGGTGGCCTCTCCACATTCCGCTGGCAGGGAACTCCCAGAGGTAACTGACAGGCCCTCCATGGTGGCTGCCACTGGGGTCCTGCCCCTGCTGCCCTCAGGCTGGGGCCCCAACTTTCCTGTGGCTCCCGACTGTCTACCGTAGGCTCCCTGCCCAGAGGGGCTCACTACCTACTGGCTTCCAGTGCTCACCCCTACACCCCCCAGGCATTTCAGCTGTGACCCAGAGAGTGCCCGTCTGCCAACCCTATCCAACAGGCCTGGGATCATCCCCCAGGCTCCTACTGCCAGAGTGCCCTGCCTGCACCCGCTGGAGAGTTGGCCAGTGAGCCGGGGACCAGCCCGCCCCTCTCCATCAGAGTCAGCACCTGAATGCTGCGCCAGCCCCACCTCCATTCCAGCCCCTGGGACTCATACATGCATTCCAGTGGGCCATGGCGCTCAGGGAACTGGGGAACTGCCCACGCCATTCCAACACTGCTGGTGCCTGACCACTTCCCTCAGGGCCTGAGGTCAGGCCCAGCCAGCTGGCCACCACCACAACACACACCTGCACAGCTCCAGAGGTGGTGCCCCTTTTACATGAAGCTGCAGTGCCAGTGCATGAGAGGCCAGGTGAGCCCTCAATCTCCCTGGACCAGGCTGAGTGACCATGTGCAGCTCCAAAACCACTCCACAGAGAGCCGCGAAGCAGGCATTTCCCGAGGCTCTCCACCACACTGTGGTCCTGGGAAAGAGTGCAGTGTGCTGGCTGGGTGATGTGGCCCATGCCTGTAATCCCAGCACTTTGGGAGGCCAAGGCGTGTGGATCACTTGAGGTCAGAAGTTCGAGACCAGCCTGGCCAATATGGTGAAACCCCGTCTCTACTAAAAATACAAAAATTAGCCAGGTGTGGTGGTACATGCCTGTAATCCCAGCTGCTCGGGAGGCTGAGGCAGGAGAATTGCTTGAACCCTAGAGGCAGAGGTTGCAGTGAGCTGATATTGTGCCACTGCACTCAAGTCTGGGTGACAGAGCAAGACTCCATGTCAAAAAAAAAAAAAAGTACAGTGGCTGGGCTCAGTGGCTCATGCCTGTAATTGCAAGACTTTGGGAGGCTGAGGCAAGTGGATCACCTGAGGTCAGGAGTCCAGCTTGGCTGAAACCCTGTCTCTACTAAAAATACAAAAGTTAGCCAGGCGTGGTGGCTGGCACCTGTAATCCCAGCTACTTGGGAGGCCGAGGCACGAGAATCGCTTGAACCCAGAAGGCGGAGGTTGCAGTGAGCTGAGATCATGCCACCGCACTCCAGCCTGGGCGACAGAACAAGACTGTCTCACAAAAAAAAAAAAAAAAAAAAAAGAAGAAAGAAAGGAGTACAGTGTGCATCTGAACTAGGAGCCATGAACCCCATGATAGGGGTGTGACGGGACACGATACATGTTCCTGCCAGTCTAGATGAGGAGCGGGTGCAATGTCCTCACCCCCCACCCCTCAGCCCTACACATAGGCCTCAGCACATTTCACCTGGAGTTCCTCTTAGCTACCCTCATAGGCCTGGTGCCTGCCCTCATCATTGGGGTATTCCTCTGCAAGCTATGGGCTCCAGCTCTGCCCAGCTGTGTCCCCCACCCCAGGGAACAGGAAGCTCATGGCACCAGGCACTCCATGCTCCAGCCCCGCACCTGAAACAACAGACATTACTTCCCAGAAAACCAAGATCAGGTACAAGCCCACCTGCTTCTGTCGCAGGCAACAGTCAACCTGAAGTGCCATCTCCTGGCCTGTAGGTTGAACTGCACAGCCCAATATAAACCTGCCAAAGGCTGGGCCCGGTGGCTCATGCCTGTAATCCCAGCACTTTTGGGAGGCCAAGGCGGGTGGATTGCCTGAGATCAGGAGTTTGAGACCAGCCTGGCCAACATGGTGAAACCCTGCCTCTACTAAAAATACAAAAATTAGCCAGGTGTGGTGGCATGCGTCTATAATCCCAGTCATTCAGGAGGCTGAGGCAGGAGAAACGCTTGAACCCGGGATGTGGAGGTTGCAGTGAGCTGAGATGGCACCATTGCACTCCAGCCTGTGCGGCGGGAGCAAGACTCCATCTCTAAATAAATAAATAGAACCTGCCAAAAAAAGGGGCATAGGGCTATAGAAACAAGGCCAAAACCCCTACCCAACGTTCTCTACAATCACACTCCCTAGGGAGTAGGGGAAAGGGGAGGGGGACAATAATAATATAGGGAAACAAAAAGAAAAAGGTTCTATCTGCATGAAAATAATTACAAAAATCAGAAGTGCCAGCGTTTCCAGATGAGAAGGAACCAGTGTTAAGAATTCTGGCACCTGGCTGGGTGCGGTGGCTCACTCCCATAATCCCAGCACTTTGGGAGGCTGAGGCGAGTGGATCACCTGAGGTCAGGAGTTTGAGACCAGCCTGGCCAACATGGTGAAACCCTGTCTCTACTAAAAATACAAAAATAAGCCGGGCATGGTGGCGTGTGCCTGTAATCCCAGCTACTTGGGAGGCTGAGGCAGGAGAATTGCTTGAATCTGGGAGGTGAAAGTTGCAATGAGCTGAGATTATGCCACAGTCTCGGCAACAGAGCAAGACTACATCTTAAAAAAAAAAAAAATCCAACATCCCTTTATGATAAAAACCCTCAACAAACTTGGCATTGAAGGAACATACCTCAAAATAATAAGAGCTGTCTATGGCGAACATACAGCCAACATTGTACTGAATGGGCAAAAGCTGGAAGCATTTCCCTTAAGAACAGGAAAAAGACAAAAGCTGCCACTCCCACCGCTTTTGTTCACCATAGTACCGGAAGTCCTAGTCAGAGCAATCAGGCAAGAGAAAGAAAGAAAAGGCATCCTCAAAGGGAATGGAATGAAGAAGTCAAGTCATCTCTCTTCACGGATGATATAATTCTATGCCGAGAAAACTCTACTCGGCCAAATGGCTCCTAGAACTGATCAACAACTTCAGTAAAATTTCAGGATATGAAATCAGTGTACGAAAATCAGTAGCATTTCTATACACCAATAATGTTCAAGCTGAGAGTGAAATCAAGAACGCAATCGCATTTACAATAGACACACACACACACACACCCCGCCCCCCAGGAACATATGTAACCAAGGAACTGGAAGGTCTCTACAAGGAGAACTACAAAACACTGCTGAAAGAGGCCAGGTGCAGTGGCTCATGCCTGTAACCCCAGGACTTTGGGAGGCTGAGGCAGGTGGATCACTTGAGGTCAGGAGTTCGAGACCAGCCTGGCCAACATGGTGAAATCCCGTCAGGAAGCTGAGGCAGGAGAATCGCTTGAACCCGTGAGGTGGGGGTTGCAGTGAACTGAGATTGTACCACTGCACTCCAGCCTGGGTGACATAGTGAGACTCTGTCTCAAAAAACAAACAAAACACTGCTGAAAGAAATCGTTGACACAAACAATTGAAAAAACTTTCCTTGCTCATGGATTAGCAGAATCAATATTATTAAAAAGACCACATTGCCAGGCGAGGTGGCGCACGCCTGTAATCCCAGCACTTTGGGAGGCCGAGGCCGGGGGATCATGAGGTCAGGAGTTAGAGACAAGCCTGACCAACATGGTGAAATATTGTCTCTACTAAAAATACAAAAATTAGCCAGGCGTGGTGGCGGGCGCCTGTAATCCCAGTTACTTGGAGGCTGAGACCTGAGAATCGCTTGAACCTGGGAGGTGGAGGTTGCGGTGAGCCAAGATTGTGCCCCTGCACTCCAGCCCGGGCGACAGACAGAGAGTCCATCTGAAAAACAAAAGGCCATATTAGGATAAATGCTTGAGGTGATGAATATCCCATTACACTGACGTGATTATTGTACATTGTGTACCTGTTTCAAAATATTTCATGTAACCCATAAATATGTACACCTACTATGTACCCCCAATTTTAATAATTAAAATAATTTTAAAATGGCCATTTACCCAAAGCAATCTAGAATCATCAAACTACCAATATTATTTTTCACAGAATTATAAAAAACGATTGTAGGCCGGGCAAGGTGGCTCATGCCTGTAATCCCAGCACTTTGGGAGGCCAAGGTGGGCGGATCACCTTAGGCCAGGAGTTTGAGACCAGTGTAGCCAACATGGCGAAACCCCGTCTCCACTAAAAATACAAAAATTAGCCAGGTGTGGTGGTACGTGCTTGTAATCTCAGCTACTCGGGAGCCTAAGGCAGGAGAACTGCCTTAACCTGGGAGGCAGAGGTCGCAGTAAACTGACATTACGCCACTGCACTCCAGCCTGGGTGACAGAGTGAGACTCTGTTTCAAAAAAAAAAAAAACCATTGTAAAAGTCATATAGAGCCTAAAATGAGCCCAATAGCCAAAGCGATCTTAAGGCAAAAGAACAAAGCTGGAGGCATGACGTTCCAGCTTCAAACTGTACAAGGATACAGTAACTAGGAGCTTCCTGATAGCTGAGGACTTGTAGGCTCCTGGAGAGTAGTGTGCCAAGGGAGGGCGCAGAAACTCTTCACCCCTTCTCCCATACCTTGCGCTATGCATCTTTTCATCTGTGTATCTGTAATGTCCTTTATAATAAGCCAGTAAATGTAAAACAAAAAAAGTATACAGTAACCAAAACACCATGCTACTGGTACAAAAATGGACACATAGGCCAGGCACAGTGACTCACGCCTGTAATCGCAGCACTTTGGGAGGCAGAGGCAGGCAGATCATTTGAGATCAGGAGTTTGAGACCAGCCTGGCCAACATGGTGAAACCCCATCTCTACTAAATGTACAAAAATTACCTGGGCGTGATGGTGCGTGCCTGTAATCCCAGCTATCCGGCAGGTTGAGGCAGGAGAATTGCTTGAACCTGGGGGCAGAGGTTGCAGTGAGCTGATATTGCGCCACTGTACTCCAGCCTGGGTGACAGGGTGAGACTCTGTCAAAAAAAAAAAAAGGCACATATAGTAATGGAACAGAATGGAGAACCCAGAAATAAAGCCACACACCTACAACCTTCTGATGATGGACAAAGCTGACAAAAACAAGCAAAGGGTAAAGGACTTCCTATTCAATAAATGGTGCTGGAATAACTGGCTAGCCACACGCAGAAGGCTGACACTGGGCAGGGTGTAGTGTGGCTCATGTCTGTAATCCCAGCACTTTCGGAGGGCAAGATGAGATAGCTTGAGTCCAAGAGTTCAAAACCAACCTGGGCAACATGGCCAGATCCCGTCTCTGCAAAAATTAAAGAAAAATTAACTGGGAGTGGTGGTGCATGTTTGCAGTCTCAGCTACTCGGGAGGCTGAGGTGGGAGGATTGCTTGAGTCTGGTGGGCAGAGGCTGCAGTGAGCCAAGATCACGCTACTGTACTTCAGCCTGGATGACAGAGTGAGACTGACAGCACTCTTAGTGCTGCAATCAACATATGAGTACACATGTCTTTTTGGTAGAACAATTAATGGGATTTTCTTTTCTTTTTTTTTTTATTGAGACAGGGTCTCGCTCTGTCACCGAGGTTGGAGGGCAGTGGCGCAATGTCAGCTCACTGCAGCCTCTGCCTCCTGGGTTCAAGCGATTCTCCTGCCTCAGCCTCCTGAGTAGCTAGCATTACAGGTGCCCATCACCACAACTGACTAATTTTTGTATTTTTAGTAGAGATGGGGTTTCACCATGTTGGCCAGCCTGGTCTCAAACTCCTGACCTCAAGTGATCCACCCAGCTCGGCCTCCCAAAGTACTGGGATTACAGGAGTGAACCACTGTGCCAGGCCTAGGATTTTCTAAAAAACAAACAAAAAAGAATGAAACTGGACTCCTACCTTTCACCATATTGAAAAATTGACTCAAGACTAAAGATTTAAATGTGAGATATCAAACTATAAAAATCCTGGAGTGGGCTGGGCGCAGTGGCTCAAGCCTGTAATCCCAACACTCTGGGAGGCCAAGGTGGGCAGATCACCTGAGGTCAGGAGGCCAGTGTGGGAGAATGGCTTGAGCCCAGGAGTCCAAGAGCAGCCTGGGAAACATAACAAGCCCCCATCTTTTTTGTTTTTCTTTCCTATTTCAGTTCACTGCAACCTATGCTTCTCAGGTTCGAGCGATTCTCCTGCTTCAGCCTCCCTGGTAGCTGGGAGTCTCACTCTGTCTCCCAGGCTGGAGTGCAGTGGTGCAATCTCGGCTCACTGCAACCTCCGCCTCTTTGGTTCAAGCAATTCTCCTTCCCCAGCCTCCTGAGTACCTGGGATTACAGGCACCTGCCACCACAACCGGCTAGTTTTTATATTTTTAATAGTTTTTATATTTTTAATTTTTAATAGGGTTTCGTGATGTTGGTCAGGCTGGTCTCAAACTCCTGACCTCAGATGATCTGCCTGCCCAGGCCTCCCAAAGTGCTGGGATTAAAGGCATGAGCCACTGCACCCGGCCCAGAGTCTTGCTCTGTTGCCCAGGCTGGTCTCAAACTCCTGTCTTCTAGTGATTCTCCTGCCTTGCCTTCTGAAGTGCTGGGATTACAGATGTGTACCACTGTTCCGGGATCTTTTTGTACATTGTAGGGGATAAGAGCGGTTTTCACATTTTTTTTTTTCTTTTTCTTTTTTTTTTCTTAGACATGGTCTTACTCTGACTCCCAGGCTAGAGTGCAGTTCTGCAATCACAGCTCACCACAGCCTTGACCTCTCAGGCTCAGGGGATCCTCCCACCTCAGCCTCTTGAGTAGCTGAGACTATAGGTGAGCGCCATCACCCCCTTCTAAGTTTTCCATTTTTTGTAGAGACGAGGTCTCTCAATGCCATCCAGGCTAGTCTCTTGAGTTCCCGCCTTGGTCTCCGGAAATGCTGGGATTACAAGCGTGAGTCACCATGCCCCGCCAATTTTCGCATTTTTTAAAGCTTGTAAAAATAAAGAGGAATACGTGACAGAGAACACATGCGCCCTGCAAAATACGTGTCTGGTGAAAGATTTACTAACCGGCCCTTAACAGACAGTTTGCTGACCCTTGGTGCTGTGAAAACTTGTGAAATAAATGACTCCAGGTTTAGTGCAAACTCAGGTGAGGTCACCCCATACATTTGTCCAAAGAGCAAGTGGAATGTGTGCAGTTATTCTGTTGGTCTTGCTGTGTGCATGTGTTCAGATGGGGCGGCTTTGGGTGATGAGTTTCACTCAACCACATGTGCCTAAAAGAGCTCAGAACCTTCCCCATTGCCCTTTGGCTTCCGTAACTATGTAATTACTGCCTCTCCAGAAAATGATGTCTGCTCTGCAGTAAATACTTTCTCATAAATTCTTAATTTTTTATTTTACACATAATAATGACATGTGTTTATGGGATACAGAGTGATAATTTGATTTCTGTACACAATGCGTAATGATCAAATCAGAGTAATTAGCATATCCATTACCTCAAACATTTATTATTTGTATTGCGAACATTCAAAACCCTTCTAGCTTTTATTTATTTATTTAGAGACAGGGTCTCCTTCTGTTGCCCAGGCTGGAGTGCAGTGGCGCAATCACAGCTCACTGCAGCCTCGACCTCCTGGGCTCATGGGCTCAGGTGATCCTCCCACCTCAGCCTCCTGAGTAGCTGGGACTGCAGGTGGGTGCCACCACATCAGGCTACTTTTGTATTTTGTTTTTTAGATATTATATATATAATATATATGTAATTTTTTTTTTTAATTTAAAAAATTGTTTTGGAGACACTCACTCTTGCACAGGCTGGACTGCAGTGGCACGATCTCGGCTCATTGAAACTTCCACCTCCTGGGTTCAAGCGATTCTCCTGCCTCAGCCTCCTGAATAGCTGGGATGACAGGCATCTGCCACCACATCCAGCGAATTTTGTATTTTTAATAGAGATGGGGTTTCCCCATGTTGGTCTGGCTGATCTTGAACTCCTGATCTCAGGTGATCCACCTGCCTCGGCCTCCCAAAGTGCTGGGATTACAGGCATGGGCTACTGCACCTGGCCACCTCTGGGCTTTTTTTTTTTTGGAGACAGAGTCTTGCTTTGTCTCAGAAAAGTGCACTGGCTTGATCTCAGCTCACTGCAACTTCCGCCTCCCCAGTTCAAGCAATTGTCCTGCCTCAGCTTCCTGAGTAGCTGAGGTTGCAGGCGTGCACCATCCTGCCAGGCTGATTTTTGCATTTTTAGTAGAGACAGATTTTCACTATGTTGGTCAGGCTGGTCTCAAACTCCGGACCTCAAGTGATCCACTCCCCTCGGCCTCCCAAAGTGCTGGGATTACAGGCGTGAGGCACCGCGTCGGCCCACCTCTGGGCTTTTTATGTAGACTTTGGATTTTGCTCCTTGAACCAAGAGTCCTGCCTGACACACATTCTTCCCATGTTTCCTTCTGTGAACTAACCCTGTCCTCCCGGGCTGTCTTCCTGTGCCTTGGCTGCATCCCCTATGGCCAGGCCAGTGCTGCCTTTCTGCACAGTCTCCTTGTTTCTCACTATTCTCCCCACCCCCACCCCCACATCCCTCCAGCTTCCTGTCACTATCTTCCACCTGCTTCTCCTCTTCATACTCCGTCCCTTGCTCTTCTCTTCCTACCCCACCCAGCTCCTCCTCTGTTTACACGGGAATGCCGGGAAGGGCAGTGACCCCACCATCCGTGTTGCTCTTGGTGGCAAGGAGGGGACCCTGGGCCCCTTCTGCTGATGCTGGCGTAGGGTCCACAGGGGAAAGGGGCACTAAGCAGGATGATGCCGTGTATGAGGTTGATTCCTAGGGGTACTGAAGCCTAGACCAGAAAGATACTCAGCTCTGAAACCTGGGTCTGGAACTCCTTCCCCGGAACATGCGCCCTCACTTCCCCACCACCCCTGGAGCATCTGAACCCTTAACCTAATGCTGAGGTTTTTGGAATCTGAGAACTAAGCAGCTTTGATTGAAATGTAAACCTACCCCTGAGGTAAATCAAACAAGCAGGACTTTAACCCTATATTCTGCATCCTTTGCCAACCTTTATAGGACACCCCTGAGCTCTAACCACACCACCATCCCCCGTGCCTAAGGTTCTCCTGCAGGAGGTAGCGTCTGCCCTCCATCTCTGCAGCTGCTCTCAGGAGCACTCCAGTCCTCTCCTAGTCCTAAGGCCTCTCTCCAGGACTCTATCCCTTCTCTCCCAGAATTCATCCCCGAGCTCTAACCGTCCCTTCCCACGCGCCAGGCCCTCCCATGCCCATTAGCCACCCCTCTGCCCCCTCAAACTCACTCCTATGGGGTCTAGAGTCCTCCCTAGCCTATATTCTCCGATTCCTACTATGGGCTCTGGTCCTTTCCCTAAGATAATCCTACCCTCAGCCTAGGACCATCTTAAGATAGTTCAGGTCTCTCCCCTGAGTCTGTGTCCTCACCTCCCCCAGGACTCTGTCAGAGGTGTTTGAACCAGAGTGACTCCATTTTGAGTGTGGGTTAGGAAAATGAGGCTGAGACTTGCTGGGCTGCATTCTGAGCCTCTGGATGTTTACGGTTAAGGGACAAATTAATAATGGTTACTGAACAGACCCAGACGTGGGCGTGTTCAGATATCCTGATCTCTGGAGAACAAAGGCATTCCTAGTTTTGCTTTAAAGATAATATCAATTCTTGCAAAATAATGAAAAAAAAAAAAAGGAATCCTTTATCACAAACCCTCGTAGCAGAGCACATCTCCCCATATATGTGCGCATTGGACCTAGGGTGGATATGTTCCTCCCAATTTCAGGAGTGTCCTACACTGTCTATGGAGCAGCTGTTCTTTCACCACTTTTTCTTTTCTGTTTTTGAGATGGAGTCTCCCTCTGTCACCCAGGCTGGAGTGCAGTGGCGTGATCTCAGCTCACTGCAACCTCTGCCTTCTGGGTTCAAGTGATTCTCCTGCCTCAGCCTCCTGAGTAGCTGGGACTACAGGTGTGAGCCAACACACCTGGCTAATTTTGTATTTATAGTAGAGATGGGGTTTTGCCATGTTGGCCAGGCTGATGACTTCAGGTGATCCACCCGCCTCGGCCTCCCAAAGTGCTGGGATTACAGGCGTGAGCCACCGCACCTGGCCCTACCACTTTACTTTCTTAATAAACTTGCTTTTGCCTTACACTGAGGACTTGTCCTGAATTCTTTTTTTTTTTTTTTTGAGATGGAGTCTGGCTCTGTCCCACAGGCTGGAGGGCAGTGGCGCAATCTCGGCTCGCTGCAAGCTCCGCTTCCCGGGTTCACGCCATTCTCCTGCCTCAGCCTCTGGAGTAGCTGGGACTACAGGTGCCCGCCACCACGCCCGACTAATTTTTTTGTATTTTTAGTAGAGACGGGGGTTTCACCGTGTTAGCCAGGATGGTCTCGATCTCCTGACCTTGTGATCTGCCTGCCTTGGCCTCCCAAAGTGCTGGGATTACAGGCGTGAGCCACCGCGCCCGGCCGCTGAATTCTTTCTTGTGTGAGATCCAAGAACTCTCTCCTGGAGCCTGGACTGGCACCCGTTTCCTGTAACAACTCTACTCCGGGCCCTCACCCCTTCCCCAGGACCAGTCCGCTCACCTCCCTCCAGCCCTGTCCCTGCTGTGGGGCACCGCCAGGATTTGGCAGAGGTGCAGTCTGCTGGCGGGGTTCCTTCTTGAATAGGTCGTGTTTCAATATCCAACCAAGAGACCTGCTCATTTTTGATTTTCTTTATTAATATTTGACAAATAATAATTGCATTATATTGATGGAGTACAAGGTGACGTTCCGATACATGTATACAATGTGGAATGATTAAATCAAGCTAATTAACATCCATCACCTCACTCCCTTATCCTCCTTCTTTGTGGTGAGACATCAGAAACCGACCTTGTTACTGTGATTTTAATCTAATCATCCTAGTGACTGTCTACAGTGACGGCACATTGTAGTTTTACTCTACAGTTCCTGGAGGAGCAATGACATTGAATACACTTTCACTTACTTATTGGCCATTTGGTGATTTTCTGTTGAGACGTGCTTAAGTTTTCTCCCCTTTAATTTTTTTTTTTTTTTCCAACTTGAGGGATTCTTTATATTTTCTACGAGAGTTCCTTTGTCAGGTGTACTGTAGAGCAAATATCTTCTTCCAGTCCTGTTTCTTGTCTTTCCCCTATCTTAACAGCATCATTTGACGAACAGAACTTTGTACTTTTGATGAAGTGTAACGACTTTTTATGTTTGCTGTGTTTTGTGTACTAAGAAATCATTGCATAACCCATGGTTGTGACAATAATCTCTTAATGTTTTCTTCTAGAAGGCTCAATGGTCTTTTCCAGACTCATTGCACCCACAGGGGGTTTTCTTGTAAAAATTCACGAATGGCAACACAAATGGTAGTAATGATCATAAAAACAACAGTTAATATTTATTGAACTTATACAATATTCCAGTTACACTTTCAAAGACTTTACATGTACCAAACATTTAATTTCCACAATAGCAGTCTCAGGTAGATGTGACTATCCTTATGTACAAATAATGCACAATAGCGTCTGTGTGCCGGACAACGCACAGGGGTAGTGAGCCTTTGGCCCAGTGTCTCACAGGGAGGAGGGCGGGGGATGGTGGGGACAACTGAGAGAGTGGGTGCCATGACTAAAGGCTTTTTCACATGTTACATTAGCAGGGTTATTCCACAGATGCCACGGAATAAAGACAGAATGGTATTGGTAGTCTTTATGTATTCATTAAACTAACCTACACAATAAAAACGTCTACACCAAAAACACAATCATTAAGAAAAAGTGATTTTTCCACAATTCAAATTTGCCTCTAGAATGACTTCTGATATTCTGTAAGCAGAAGAGTGATCAGTGGGCTGGATGCAGTGGCTCACGCCTGTAATCCTAGCACTTTGGGAGGGCAAGGCAGGTGGATCACCTGAAGTCAGGAGTTCAAGACCAGCCTGGACAACATGGTGAAACCTGTCTCTACTGAAAATACAAAAATTAGCCAGGCGTGGTGGTGCACTCCAGCCTGGGCAAGAGTGAGACTCTGTCTCCAAAAAAAAAAAAAAAACCAACAGTGATCAGTGAAGGCTTTCTTATGTTAAACTGTACCATGATTTTTCCTCGTGTTGAGGAAGGAATGGATGTAGTCTAGAGGCCTTCCTACATTCTTTGTACAGCAGTCCCCTCTCACCTGAGGGGAATACGTTCCAAGACCCCCAGTGGATACCTGAAACCACAGACAGTACTCTGTTTTTTTCTTGTACATATATACGATACTATATACTACATTTTTTCCTGTACATACGTATCTAAAGTTTGATTTATAAATTAGGCACAGTAAGAGATTACCAACAATAACTAACAAAATAGAACAATTGTAACAATATGCTGTCATAAAATTACATGAACGTAGGTATCTCTCTCTCCCAAAATATCTTATTGTCATGTAGATCTTAGCAACCTCAGTATATGATTTTTTTTCTTTTTCCTTATTGAGAACTTTCACCATGTCACTTAAAAGGAAGCACTTTGTGGCTTCTCTTTGGCATATCCGAATCACTGGCATCACTACTCTTGCTCTGGGGCCGCTGTTAAGCAAAGCAGGGACTGCTTGAGCACAAGCACTGTGATGCTATGACAGTCAGTCTGATCACCAAGACGGCTACTAAGTGACGAGCAGGGTGGGTAGCATAGACAGCGTGATTGTGCTGGACCAAGGGACGATTCACAGCCCTGGCCGGTTGGAGCCGGACAGAGAGATTTCATCACGTTACTCGGAAGGGCACACCATTTGAGACTTACGCATTCGTTATTTCTGGAATTTTCCATTTAATATTTTTGAACTGCAGTGGACTGCAGATAACCAACTGTGGAAAGCGAAACCACAGTTACGAGTGGGCTACGGTGTTCAAGAGGCTCTTCAACTGTTGTGGATCCTCTGATGTTCTCGGAGATGGTTTGGGTGGGTACATGCCTTCCCGCATTCCTTACATTCGTAGGATTTCGGCCCACTGTGCGTTTTCTGATGTTGTGTAAGCTGATGGCCGTGACTAAAGCTCTTCCCACATTCTGTACACCCATAGGGTTTCACCCCGGTATGAATTCTCTCGTGTTTCACAAGGCTGGACCCATAAATGAAAGCCTTCCCACACTCCTTACATTTGTACGGGGTCTCGCCCGTGTGGATTCTCTCATGCTGAGTGAGGTGGTAGCCGCAGTTGAAGGCCTTCCCGCACTCTGTGCATTTGTACGGCTTCTCGCCTGTGTGTATCCTCTCGTGCTTCACGAGGCTCGAACCCCAGCGAAAGGCCTTCCCACATTCCTTACATTCGTGAGGCTTCTCACCGGTGTGGATCTTCTGATGCTGAGTGAGGTAATTGACTCGAGTGAAGGCCTTCCCGCACTCTTGACATTCGTAGGGTTTCTCACCTGTGTGAATTCTTTTATGCTGAATGAGGCTTGAACCACAAATAAAGGCCTTCCCACAGTCTTTACACTCGTAAGGCTTCTCCCCACTATGAATTCTCTTGTGCTGAATAAGTTTATACACACGGCTGAAGGTCTTCCCACAGTCTTTGCATTCGTAGTCTTTCTCCCCAGTGTGGAATCTCTGGTGCTGAGTGAGCTCATCACCACGCCGAAAGGCCTTTCCACAATCTTTACATTCATAGGGTTTTTCACCAGTATGAATTCTCTTATGAATAACGAGGCTTGAACCCCATCGAAAAGCCTTCCCACAGTCTTTACACTCGTACGGCTTCTCCCCAGTATGAATTTTTTGATGTTGAGTAAGCTGATTGCCCCAACGGAAGGCCTTCTTACATTCTTTACATTCATAAGGTTTCTCGCCAGTATGGATTTTCTGATGTTGACTAAGTTGATAGCCACGACTAAAGGCCTTCCCACACTCCTTACATTCAAAGGAATTCTCCTTATGATGTCTCTGATGTGGTCTAGGAGGGGTACCTTCTCTAGTAGCAGGCCTTTTTACATAATTGATGATCATTTGATTGACATACCTCCCTCTCGAGCGCTGCGGTCTTTCAAGCGTACCTTCGCATATCCAGTTACGGCCAAGGGATTTACTTCTTCTATCTGAATTCCTTTTGGAAGCCCTTATTTCATGAATGTTTTTTTCTGTAGGTAAACTCTTATTCTCATATGCTGACTCCAAATCTGGGAAAAAAGAACATAGTTTGTTTCCTTTAGAGGGACACAAGTACAAACAAACCTAACCACAAACCAAAAACTTGTCTAATAGAAATAAAAATTATCCAGTAGAATAAATGTGAATCACCCGGGGCTCTTGTTAAAAATGTAGATTCTATTTCTGGCACAATACTTAATGAGAATTCCTTGGAGACATCTGTTTTAAAGTCAAACATGAAAAAGGTCCCCACAATTAGTCCTATTATTTCCTATTTTGAAGATGAAAACAAGTATTTGTAGATGATATGATGGTATACTTGGAAAATCAAAGAAAATCAAATATAGAAGTACTGTAACAAAACAATATGCAGTTGGATAGCTGTGTGTAAAGCATTCTGAAACTGATACACATATATGTCAGCAGTATTACTAAAAGTAACTGGGTAAAGGGCTGGGAGTGGTGGCTCACGCCTGTAATCCCAGCACTTTGGGAGGCCAAGGCAGGCGGATCGCCTGAGGTTGGGAGTCCGAGACCAGCCTGACCAACATGGAGAAACCTTGTCTCTACTAAAAATACAAAATTAGCCAGGTGTGGTGGCACATGACTGCAATCCCAGCTACCTGGGAGGCTGAGGCAGGAAAATTGCTTGAACCTGGGAAGCAGAGGTTGCGGTGAGCTGAGATCATGCTATTGCACTCTAGCCTGGGCAACAAGCATGAAACTCTGTCTCAAAAAAAACCAAAAAAACAAAAAACAGGCTGGGCGCGGTGGCTCACGCTTGTAATCCCAGCACTTTGGGAGGTCGAGGTGGGCGTATCATGACGTCAGGAGTTCGAGACCAGCCTGGCCAACATGGTGAAACCTTGTCTCTACTAAAAATACAAAAATTAGCTGGGCGTGGTGGTGGGAGACTATAATCCCAGCTACTCGGAAGGGTAAGGCAGGAGAGTTGCTTGAACCCGGGAGGTGGAGGTTGTAGTGAGCCGAGATTGTGCCACTGCACTCCAGCCTGGGTGACAGAGCTAGACTCCGTCTCAAAAGAAAAAACAACAAACAAACAAACCCCATCTCTACTAAAAATACAAAAATCAGCCAGGCATGGTGGCATGTGCCTATAATCCCAGCTACTTGGGAGGCTGAGGCAGGAGAATTGCTTGAACCCGGGAGGTGGAGGTTGCAGTGAGCCGAGAGAGAGAGACTGTCTCAAAAAAAAAAAAAAGCAACTGGGTAAAAGAATACAACATTCAAAAGCAACAAAAAAGATAATCTACAAGACTACATTTAATTAAAAATGTGAAAAAGTTTAGAACAATAATAAGAAAAAGTTTAGAACTTGAGCATCAAGAAGGAGGCTAACTGCAAAGGACTGAGAAACAGCAAACGTTTAAATCTATGAGTTCATAATGATACTACAAAATGTTAAATGGCCAGCTTTGGAGCATGCTAGGAAACCAATCCTCTATTATAAAAACTGACAATTGGCTAGGTGCGGTGGCTCACGCCTGTAATTCCAGCACTTTGGGAGACCGAGGCGGGTGGATTACTTAAGCTCAGGAGTTCAAAACCAGTCTGGGAAACAGCAAAACCCGGGGAAGCAGCAAAACCCTGTCTCTACAAAAAAAATAAAAATAAAAATTAGCCAGGCGTGGTGGTGTGCACCTACAGTCCCAGCTCCTCGGGAGGCTGAGGTGGGAGGATGGCTTGAGCCTGGGAAGTCAAGGCTGCAGTGAGCCCAGACTGCACTACTGCACTCCAGCCTGGGTGACAGAGTAAAACCCTGTCTCAAAAAAACAAAAAACAAAAAAACAAAAACAACGTAAAAACCAACAAAGGAAAAGAACAAAGTTTTTATCCTCGTTATCCAGTATGAACAGTGCCACTGCATGAGCAATTAGCAGATGAAACAAAGTTTCTCTTTAAATTATAGGCTAATAAATGAAGGGGCAGTGATAGGCGCACAGCATTTGAGCCCCAGTGTAACGAATGTGAGCACTGCCAATGACCGCCAACGGCAAAGAGCTACAACCAGATACTAGGTGCCTCATGGTGGAGGTACATGACCAGCACCCAGGAAGCGGTATTGCCAACACCTAGATAAAAGAAAAAGAAAACGGGCGCTTAAAGTGGGGCTAACCCACTTTCAGGAATGATGAAGGGCAGAGGATCATGTCACCTCTACCCCTGCTACTAAAGGCGTGGCCCACAGACCCGCAGCACCAGCAGCACATCAAATGGGGTTAAATATGACAGGAAAAACAAGGTGACAGGGAAATGGGGTGAAGATCAAGTTCCTGGTAAGTTCTTTTTTTTTTTTTTTTTGAGACGGAGTCTCGCTCTGTCACCCAGGCTGGAGTGCAGTGGTGCGATCTCGGCTCACTGCAAGCTCCGCCTCCCTGGTTCCCGCCATTCTCCTGCCTCAGCCTCCTGAGTAGCTGGGACCACAGACGCCCACCACCGTGCCCGGCTAATTTTTTGTATTTTTAGTAGAGACGGGGTTTCACTGTGTTAGCCAGGATGGTCTCGATCTCCTGACCTCCTGATCCGCCCACCTCGGCCTCCCAAAGTGCTGGGATTACAGACATGAGCCACCACACCCGGCTAAGATCTTTCTTTCCTAGAGGCTTTGGGCCTGAACCTTTGGAGAAAGCTTCTCCAGCACCTCAGGGTGTGCCTGTTCCCTGCCCAGCGGGGATGCCCTTTGTACAGGTGGCTAACTGGCTCTCACTTTCCTCGGTATTGTTGTCTTGTCTTTTCCCTCACAACCATCAAGGCTCTTTCCCTTAATTCTGTAAGACAGTACATCTGGCTTAGAAATGATATGCTCTCCTTTAAAAAAACAAAATGCTGGCCGGGCGAGAACTCGAGGAAAAGTTTCCAGCTCAAAACTTTAAAAATTCTTTAAAAATTATTTTTATTTTTATTTTTTGAGAGGGAGTCTTGCTCTGTTACCCAGGCTGGAGTGCAGTGGTGTGATCTCGGTTCATTGCAACCTCCACCTCCAGGGTTCAAGCAGTTCTCCTGCCTCAGCCTCCCAAGCAGCTTGGATTACAGGCACGGCCACCATGCCCAGCTTTTTGAGACTTGCTCTGTTGCCCAGGCTGGACTGCAGTGGCATGATCTCGGCTCACTGCAGCCTCTGCCTCCCAGGTCCCAGTGATTCTCCTGCCTCAGCCTCCCGGGTAGCTGGGATTACAGGCGCACAGCACCACACCGGCTAATTTTTGTATTTTTAGTAGAGACGGGTTTTCACCATGTTGGCCATGGTCTTGAAGTCCTGACTTCAGGTGATCCGCCTACCTCGGGCTCCCAAAGTGTTGGGATTACAGGCGTGAGCCACCATGCCTGGCCTTAAACATTTTTTGATTATTAATCAAATTTATAACAACCAGAAGTCGAAATGCTATCGAGCCGGGTGCAGTGGCTCATGCCTGTAATCCACCCTCTTTGGGAGGCTGAGGTGGGTGAGTTGCTTTAGCCTAGGAGTTCAAGATCGGCTTGGGCAACATGGCGAAATCCCATCTCTACAAAAAAACACAATAATTAGCCGGGTGTCGTGGTGTGCACCTGTGGTCCCTGCTACTCAGGGAGATGAGGCGGGAGGATCGCTTGAGCCCAGGAGGTTGAGGCTGCAGTTAGCCATGATGGCGCCACTGCACTCCAGCCTGAGTGACAGAGTGAAAAAAAAAATCTCATCTTAAAAAAAAAAAAAAAAAAAAGGAAAGGAAACGCTATTAATAAAGACTTTATAAAGGCCGGGCGCTGTGGTTCAAGCCTGTAATCCCAGCACTTTGGGAGGCCGAAGACGGCGGATCACGCAGGTCAGGAGATCGAGACCATCCTGGCTAACACGGAAACCCCGCCTCTACTAAAAATACAAAACTAGCCGGGCTGCGGCACTGTAGCCCAACTACCGAGGCTGAGGCAGGAGAATGGCGTGGAACCCGGGAGGCCGGAGCTTGCAGTGAGCTGGAGATCTGGCCACTGCACTCCAGCGCCTGGTGGCAGAGCGAGACTCCGCCTCAAAAAAAAAAAAAAAAAAAAAAAAAAGACTTTATAAAGAGAAAGGAATAAAGAACAAACAGGAAACTAGATAGGTAGGGAAAAGGTCATATTTTATTTATTTATTTAGTTATGTATTTTTCTGAGACAGATTCTTGCTCTGTCGCCCAGGATGGAGTGCAGTGGCATGATCTCAGCTCACTGCAATTTCTACCTCCCGGGTTCAAGTGATTCTCCTGCCTCAGCCTCCCAAGTAGCTGTTAATACAGGCATGTGCCACCACATACACCTGGTAAATTTTTGTATTTTCAGTAGAGGTGGGGTTTCACCATGTTGGCCAGGCTGGTCTTGAACTCCTATCCTTATGATCCGTCCGCCTTGGCCTCCCAAAGTGTTGTGATTACAGGAGTGAGTCACTGTACCCGGCCTTATTTTTCACTATTTTTGAGACAGAGTCTCGTTCTGTTGCCCAGGCTGCAGCACAGTAGCGCGATCTTGGCTCACTGCAACCTTTGCTTCCCAGGTCCAAGTGATTCTTCTGCACCAGGCTCTGGAGTAGCTGAGATTACAGACATGTGCCATCATGCCTGGCTAATTTTTATATTTTTAGTAGAGACAGGGTTTTACCATATTGGCCAGGCTGGTCTCTAACTCCTGACCTCAAGTGATCCACCCACCTCAGCCTCCCAAAGTGCTGGGGATTACAGGCGTGAGCCACCGTGCCTGGCTGAGAAAAGGTCCTATTTTAAGTTTCTGTAGGCATTATGCCTGGAGGCAAGCGGGACATGGCAGCTGGCAGGATGGAACCTGGGGACCAAAACTGTTAGATTTGATTCTAGCTCCTGCTCCCTCTGTCTCACCACACCACTTTGTGCCTCAGTATCCTCATCTCCAAAATAGACAATGATTGTGCCTATCTCATCTGCTTGTGAGAATCAAATGAAATGTACTTACACACACAGTGCTTAGAACAGTACATGGCACAGAGTAAGCATATATATATATATATATAAAAAATATGTGTATATATGTGTGTGTCTGTATATATATAAAACATATATAAATTCCTATTTGTTTATTTATTGTTTTAGCGATGGGGTCTTGATCTGTTACCCAGCCTGGAGTACAGTGGTATAACTATAGCCTTTAACTCCTGGGCTCAAGTGATCCTCCTGCCTCAGTCTTCTGAGTAGCTGGGATTACAGGCAGCGTCACCATAGACGGCTTAGCTATCAATATCATTGTTGTTATTTTGCTAGAAGAAAAATAAGTTTCCAGAGATGTATTCAAGATATTGTCATTCAATGTTTAACTCAAAGTTCAGGGATTGTAACTTTCAACCTCACTTCGGGTATGATACGTAAGACATGAAATACGCCCACTTTGGTTTTATACAAATTCTGTTTGTCTTTTTTTTTTTTTTTGAGACAGAGTCTCGCTTTGTCGCCCAGGCTGGAGTGCAGTGGCCCGATCTCAGCTCACTGCAAGCTCTGCCTCCCAGGTTTATGCCATTCTCCTGCCTCAGCCTCCCAAGTAGCTGGGACTACAGGCGCCCGCCCCACCTCGGCCCGCTAGTTTTGTATTTTTTAGTAGAGACGGGTTTCACCACGCTAGCCAGGATGGTCTCGACCTCCTGACCTCGTGATCCACCGGTCTCGGCCTCCCAAGTGCTGGGATTACAGGCTTGAGCCACCGCGCCCAGCCTCTGTTTGTCTAATCTACTCTACTTCAAACATATAGGCTGCTTTACTAGAACAATTCAGGGCACTGTGTCCACATGTTTTCCCTAGATGTGGGTCCCTAGAGTACCACAGACCACCACTAGCAATTTGGGTATAAACATAACCTCATAGGACAAACTGGTTCCTTTGAAGATGGTCATGAAATAAACATCCCAGAATTCCAACACATTCCACGGACATTAAGGAAGAGAAATGATTACAGGGGGAGTCGATGAAGGTGGGAAGGTAACCAATGGATGGGAGGGGAAGGTGTCTGATGCTCATGGCCACACCAGTACGGCTCAATACATTCCTTGGGAACAGGAAGAAGAAATTCAACTAGTTTCTTGAAAGAGGGTCCTGAAATTCACAGTGGAAAGCGGATATTCCAGGAGGCAGTCTAAGTTATCTGAGGTGTGCAACTCACCCAGTGAGACCAAGTTACTGTAGTTCTCCAGCATCACATCCCAGTACAGGTCCCTCTGAGCAGAGTTCAGGCAGGCCCACTCCTCCTGAGAAAAGTCTATGGCTACATCGGCGAATGTCACCAAACCCTGAAACAGAAACCCACATATGCATGATGAAATGAAAGGAAACAGCTTCCAGATGAAGGAGACAAGAGGTCCCCTCTGGGTAGGGTGAACACCTGTGACATGGGCAGGGGGCGGTAAGGACATCAGCGTAACTGTGACGGAAGCAGAATGCCTGCATGTCACTGAAGAGCTCTGCTGCGGCAGAGAAAATGGCTTGTACTGTGCAGAATCCTCAATTAGTCAAACCTGCCGGGAAGTGGATAAAACAATCCAAGCTTTCTTCTTGCTGACAAGCAGTGTCTGCCATATGTCTGCCTTATAAGTGCTCAACAAGTGTGGATTCCTACAGCATTTTTTCTTCTAAGGGGGGAAGAAAAACCAAGATTTTTGTTTAAGATCTTTTATTTTAGAAAATAGGGTTTGCCGGGTGTGGTGGCTCACACCTGTAATCCCAGCACATTGGGAGGCCGGGGCAGGTGGATCACCTGAGGTCGGGGGTTCGAGACCAGCCTGACCAACATGGAGAAACCTCATCTCTACTAAAAATACAAAATTAGCCAGGCGTGGCAGTGAGTGCCTGTAATCCCAGCTACTCAGGAGGCTGAGGCAGGAGAATTGCTTGAACCCGGGAGGCGGAGGTTGCGGTGAGCCGAGATTGTGCCACTGCACTCCAGCCTGGGCGACAAGAGCAAAACTCTATCCCAAGAAAAGAAAAAGAAAATAGGGTTTGCATGTTTGAATGTTTTCAAGCCTCAGGTTCATCATGCCAAACTACATTTTAAGCAGTCTTCCTTTTAAGCATTTTAAAAAATTCCCACACAGGTTAAGTCAGACTATTCATTATAGTTATTCACTTAGGTTGACCAAAACACCTAAGGCTTTCTCCAATCCTGGGGTACGCGATCATCTCCTACTTCCACACTGGAAGATCTTCATGTTTCTTACCATCCCCAACCCCGTCTTTCCCCCGTTCCTGATTTTTTTTTTTTTTTTGTATTTTTAGTAGAGACGGGGTTTCACCATGTTAGCCAGGATGGTCTCGATCTCCTGACCCTGTGATCCGCCTGCCTCGGCCTCCCGAAGTGCTGGGATTACAGGCGTGAGCCATCGCGCCCGGCCCCCTGTTCCTGATTTAGAGGATAAGGATGTCAGATGATTTAGAATCATCTTGCGGTCTGAGAGATCCATTCAATAATAAAATTTACCCTTCAGCTTCCCCGGCAGGAACACGACCTCTGTTCAAAGGTCCTAATCACAGCCCCAACCCCTTCCAAAAGTCCCATCAAGCTTGGGATCTGAGCACATACTAAGACAGACCAGTGAATATGAGCGTCCCCTCCTATCTACGCAGAAAGCACGCTCAGTGGAGGATTCGTTTCTCACGTGGTCAAATGGGACCAACATATCTAACTCATCGAACCACGGACTTGACTTAAATATGTCCCTCAAAGGACTTTGCTACTTCACTGCTCCAACATTACCCTGGCCCCAAAAGGGAGCAAACAGGAGATACTGAATCACGTGCTCTGTGATTTCCCCAAAAGGCAATGCGGAGCTATATGGCATTATCATTCACTGGAACAGAAAGAACTGGGAAATAGGTAATTATGAAGAGCTTGACTAGATAAAAGGCTTCAGATAATTCACAAGCAGATGCACCAAACGCAAATCTTATAGCTCAAGAAGGAAAGAGAAATACACACTTACCTGGGCCATTGTTTTAGAAATGAAGAACTGATCAGTCTTCTTGGGGTTTCCACTGAAGAAGACACAAACTCTGAGAGGCTAGAGCTAGGAGCAGAAAAAGAGAGATTAAAACCAGGTACACCCGGGGTCCCCATATTCCCCGGGGACGTAATATGTAATATGACCTTTTGGCTCCTGTCTTGGCTTCCCAACACAAACACATAACCGTGACATATCTGGGAAAGGTGAAGAGTATCATGGATCAGGCTGGGCACGGTGGCTCACGCCTGTAATCCCAGCACTTTGGGAGGCTGAGGTGGGCGGATCACGAGGTCAGGAGATCGAGACCATCCTGGCTAACACGGTGAAACCCTGTCTCTACTAAAAATACAAAAAATTAGCCAGATGTGGTGGCACGCACCTGTAGTCCCAGCTACTTGGGAGGCTGAGGCAGGGGAATAGCTTGAACCCGGGAGGCGGAGGTTGCAGTGAGCTGAGATTGCACCACTGCACTCCAGCCTGGCGACAGAGCAAGACTCTGTCTCAAAAAAAAAAAAAAAAAGAGCATCATGGATCAAACCCAAACCAAGCTCTCAATGAAACCTCAGGAAACCTAGCTGCACGCAGCAGAAGAGGCTTTACTTTTTTTTTTTTTTTTTTGCCTCAAAGACAGGCCCAGACAATTTAACAGGAGGACTTCATTTCTGGCCAGCTCCCTATCGCGGACTGATGGGTGGGATGTAGTAAAGAATGTGGACTTGCCCATAAAGTAGTCTGGCCTTTGCCCTCTGGTGCTGAAAGTTAATCAATATTATATCTAAGAGGAATGTCTTTGTTTCTGATGGGGGCTTGCTATGCCAGAAATACTAATCAAGTGATTCAGGGTAGGAGCTTTCGGTCATGCGGTACCAGCTGACCTGGAAACTGACATTAACCATGTAGACAATCAATCAACCAACCAGTCAATCATGTCTACATGCTGAAGCCCAATAAAAACTTCCAACATCAGAGCTTAGGTGAGCTTCTCTAGTTGGCGATAGTTGGCGCCTGTTGTCACACACCAAAGACAGCAGAGTAATGAGTCCTGACTCCACAGGGAAAGGACACCAGAAGCTCTGTGTCTGGAGCCCTCCTGGACTTCAACTTATCCACTTCTTTTTTTTTTGTTGTTGTTTTTTTGAGACAGAGTCTCGCTCTGTTGCCCAGGCCGGATCTCAGCTCACTGCAAGCTCCGCCTCCCGGGTTCACGCCATTCTCCTGCCTCAGCCTCCCGAGTAGCTGGGACTACAGGCGCCCGCCACCTCGCCCGGCTAGTTTTTTGTATTTTTTAGTAGAGACGGGGTTTCACCGTGTTAGCCAGGATGGTCTCGATCTCCTGACCTCGTGATCCGCCCGTCTTGGCCTCGTACTTCTTTTTTTTTTTTTGAACGGATCTTGCTCTGTTGCCCAGGCTGGAGTGCAGTGCCACGATCTCAGCCCACCACAACCTCTGCCTCCCGGGTTCAAGTGATTCTCCTGCCTCAGCCTCCTGAGTAGCTGGGACTACAGGCACACGCCACCATGCCCAGCTATTTTTTGTATTTTTAGTAGAGATGGGGTTTCACCATGTTGGCCAGGATGGTCTCGAACTCCTGACTTTGTGATCTGCCCGCCTTGGCCTCCCAAAGTGTTGGGATTACAGGCGTGAGCCACTGCGCCTGGCCACGTACTTCTTTCCTTGAGTGATGACAATCTGTATCCTTTCCTTGTAATAAACTGTAACCATAAGCATAACATCTTTCAGTGAATTCTGTGGGTACTTTCAGTGAATTTTTTTTTTTTTAAAGACAGGGTCTCACTCTCACCCAGGCTAGAGAGCAGTGGTACCATCTCAGCTCACTGCAGCCTTGACTTCCTGGGTTCAAGAAATCCTCCCACCTCAGCCTCCCGAGCAGCTGGGATTACAGGTTGCACCGTACCACTGCACTTGGCTAATTTTGTTTGCTTTTTTTTTTTTTTTTTTGTAGAGATTGGGTCTCACTGTATTTCCCAGGCGGGTCTTGAACTCCTGGCCTCAAGTGATCTTCCCATCTTAGCTTCCCAAGGTGCTGGGATTACAGGCATGAGCCACCATGCCTGGCTCTAGTGAACTGTTGAACCTGAGGGTGGTTTGGGGAATCCCCCCCCAACCTCGCAGTGGTGTCAGAAGTGACGGTGGTTTTTTTTTTTTTTTTTTTTTTTGAGACGGAGTCTCGCTCTGTCACCCAGGCTGGAGTGCAGTGGCCGGATCTCAGCTCACTGCAAGCTCCGCCTCCCGGGTTTGCGCCATTCTCCTGCCTCAGCCTCCCGAGTAGCTGGGACTACAGGCGCCTGCGACCTCGCCCGGCTAAGTTTTTGTATTTTTAGTAGAGACGGGGTTTCACCGTGTTAGCCAGGATGGTCTCGATCTCCTGACCTCGTGATCCGCCCGTCTCGGCCTCCCAAAGTGCTGGGATTACAGGCTTGAGCCACCGCGCCCGGCCTGTGACGGTGGTTTTCTATCAGACTGTGCCCATGAGCCTCATAGATCAGCTAACTCTGGACGGGGGGATTGTGCTCTAGGATCTGAGAGTGGGTGTTTAAGAGTATTTAATCGCTGGGCGCGGTGGCTCAAGCCTGTAATCCCAGCACTTTGGGAGGCCGAGACGGGCAGATCACAAGGTCAGGAGATCGAGACCATCCTGGCTAACACGGTGAAACCCCGTCTCTGCTAAAAAATACAAAAAACTAGCCGGGCGAGGTGGCGGGAGGCTGAGGCAGGAGAATGGCGTGAATCCGAAAGGCGGAGCTTGCAGTGAGCTGAGATCTGGCCACTGCACTCCAGCCTGGGCGACAGAGCAAGACTCCGTCTCAAAAAAAAAAAAAAAAAAAAAAGAGTATTTAATCTCATTCTGAGCCCACCCTGGTCCCTCCAGACAAGCTTCCAGGGTGAAGAGGGGCTGTATTATCCAAACTTGGACCTCTTCTGGCCTCTAGATTGGGTGATGTTACTTAAAACATGGCAGGTGGACAAGGAACTGCTCAGGCAATATACCCAACTTTTTTTTTTTTTGTATACCAGAGGTGATATCTGAGAGCACTTCTGGGTCCAGAAAAGCTGACAGCATAATTACGCACAGAATATCCAAGTAAAATAGTAAATGGTTACTGAATGTTAAGTTAGAAAAACTATTTAAAGACATGAGAGATATTTCAGACATACTCTTAGTAGAAAAGTTAGGTTACCAAAACAGAATGACACAATAACATTTGTAAAATGCCATATATAAAAACACACACGGCCGGGCGCGGTGGCTCAAGCCTGTAATCCCAGCACTTTGGGAGGCCGAGACGGGCGGATCACGAGGTCAGGAGATCGAGACCATCCTGGCTAACACGGTGAAACCCCGTCTCTACTAAAAATACAAGAAAAATTAGCCGGGCGCGGTGGCGGCGCCTGTAGTCCCAGCTACTCGGGAGGCTGAGGCAGGAGAATGGCGGGAACCCGGGGGGCGGAGCTTGCAGTGAGCCGAGATCGCGCCACTCACTCCAGCCTGGGGCACAGAGCAAGACTCCGTCCAAAAAAAAAAAAAAAAAACAAAAAAAAACACACACACACACGCATCTGTCTATATATACACATATGCACACATGTATACATACGGAGAGAGAGGGAGAGGAGGAGAGAGGGAAGGAGGGAACGCAGACACATACACGCTGACAAACCAACCGTAAGATATCAGTAGAAAAATATAAAAAATAGAGATATAAAAGCAGAGAAATAGAAAGGAAAAGCTGGGAAGTTCTACGACCCCAATGCAGATCAGTTAACAGAGTGAACTGGAAACTGCCATCGTTCGGCCTGCTCACAACACCGGCCCGTGGCGTCTGAAAACCAGATCTGAGTGTTCGCGCTCTTCTTTCACGTGTAAGAGTGGCTCGCTGCACCTAAACTGAGCCTGGTTTCCTGCTAACCTGTCCTGTGCAACCTCTCCCTCTGCTGATTTTGCTTTGTATCCCTTCGAATAAATCAGTATAAACGACGATATGGTTTACACGGAACCCTTGGTTTCCTCCGGGAGTCCTGAAGATTCAGATTGTGCGAGGCAGTGTGTGCATGAACCTTGATCAAAACCTTTCGCTACCATACAAAAATTAGCTGGGCATGGTGGCGGGCGCCTATAATCCCAGCTACTTGGGAGGCTGAGGCAGGAGAATCACTTGGACCCAGGGGGCAGAGGTCGCAGTGAGCCGAGATCACGCCACTTCACTCCAGCCTGGGCGAAAGAGCAAAACTCCGACTCAAAACCAAATCAAACCAAACCCAACCTTGCACCAACGGGACTCTGGTGCGCTTCCCTGGTTGACAACATGGAACAGGTGTTGTCACAATGCGATGCTGGATGAGCCAGGCACATCCGGTGTGATGTCCCTGGGAGAGGACTGAGGAACGGGGAGCCTGGTTTCCTGCTAACCTGTCCTAGGCAACCTCTCCCTCAGCTGATTTTGCTTTGTATCCCTTCGCTGGAATAAATCAGCCACGAGTAGATCTAGATGGTGGGTCCTGTGAGTCCAACTAGAGAAACAAGGAACCTGGTGGTGGTCTTGACAACTCCTGACACACCCTGTGATCCTGAGTTTCTTAAGTGCACCTATGTGTTGCAACAACAGGCATGCATTCCCTCATCATATACAAATGTGTATTGATTTGAAATGCAGTCAGAGGCAATCAGACTCTCAAAAGACAAAGAAGGTTTCTTTTTTCTCTTAAAAAGTCTACTCCTAGCCAGGCACGGTGGCCTGTAATCCCAGCACTTTGGGAGGCTGAGGCGGACGGATTACTTGAGGTCAGGAGTTTGAGACCAGCCTGGCCAACATGGCGAAACCCCATCTCTACTAGAAAAATGCAAACATTAGCTGGGTGTGGTGGTACGTGCCTGTAATTCCAGCTACTCAGGAAGCTGAGGCGCAAGAATTGCTTGAATCTAGGAGGTGGGGTTTGCAGTGAGCCCAGATCACGCCACTGTACTCTGGCCTGGGTGACAGAGTGAGACTGTCTCAGAAATAAAAATAAAAATAAAAAAGGATAAAGGACAATAAAAGTCCAGACATAGGGGTTCACGCTTGTAATGCCAACACTGCACTTTGTGGGGCCAAGGTGGGAGGACTGCTGGAAGCCAGGAGTCTGAGACCAGCCTAGGTAACACAGCAAGACCCCATCTCTACAAAAAATTAAAGAAGGAAAAAAATTACATAAAGTATAAAGCCTAGAAAACAAATTCCATTTATCCCAACAAAGAGTCAGTATATTCAGAATTATCTGGTCGTGAATTATCAGGGGCTGTCCTCAGAATGATGTCCTCTTCCTGGCACCTCTCGGAGTGTGTGACCTGGAAGTCTCCACCGGCCTTGACCGCAGGCTGCCTTGAGCTTTTTCTATTTAGTTTCCCTTGCTGGATTATCAACGCTGTACAGGCAGCAGCTGAGTCCACTAAATCAGACTCTCATTCCAAGTACTAACAGCCACAGCATGCGGCTTAACGCAGGCGCTGAACAAATGTCTAATTTTGACTCAAAATTCCACATTCTGGAACTTATGACAAGGAAATAGCTACAGTAGTATATGAACGCACGCCTAAGAATGTTCAAAAAATAAGCTTTTTTCTAGGAAAGACTGTCTTTTAAACTGAGATAAATGTAGACACACGTAGTTATAAGAAATAATAGAGAGTGGTCTTTTGTACCCTTGACCTGATTTACACCAACTGTGACACCCTGCAGAACAACAGTAAAATATCACAACCAGGACAATGATAACCCATGGATCTTCTCCAGATTTTCCAGCAGATAATGTTTAAAAAGGAAAACAATTGAAATATCTCATGGTAGAGAACACATACATAAATAATGTTATATAATGATACGGAATACATTTACTAATGATATTGATGCACATTAATTGAGAAAAAATTTATGATGAAATACCAAGGGAAGAAGGTAGATTTAAAAAATTATGTATAGTCCGGGCGCAGTGGCTCACGTGGTGGCTCACGCCTGTAATCCCGAGGTGGGCGAATCATGAGTTCAAGAGATCGAGACCATCCTGGCCAACACAGTGAAACTCCATCTCTACTACAAATACAAAAATGAGCTGGGCACGGTGGCATGCACCTGTAGTCCCAGCTACTCGGGAGGCTGAGGCAGGAGAATTGCTTGAACTGGGAGGTGGAGGTTGCAGTAAGCCGAGGTCCCGCCATTGTACTCCAGCCTGGTGACACAGCAAGATTTCATCTCAAAAAAAAAAAACAAAAAAACAAAAACCACAGAGCCTACATTTTTTTTTCTTTTTTCTTTTTTTTCTGAGACAGGGTCTGACAGTTGCCCAGGCTGCAGTACAGTGACTGTTCACAGGTACCATCCCACTACTGATCAGCACAGGAGTTTTGACCTCCTCTATTTCTGACCTGGGCCAGTTCATCCAAGCCTGTGTTCTTAATTTCACCAAAACATCTCTTTCCACATTATATGTACCTTGTTTTATTTTATTTATTTATTTTTATTTTATTTTATTTTTTGAGATGGAGTCTTGCTCTGTTGCCAAGGCTGGAGTACAGTGGCGCGATCTCAGCTCACTGCAGTCTCCACCTCCCGAGTCCCAGCGATTCTCCTGCTCAGCCTCCCAAGAAGCTGGGATTACAGGCATGTGCCACCATGCCCGGCTAATTTTGTATTTTTAGTAGAGACGAGGTTTTGCCATGTTGGCCAGGCTGGTCTTGGAACTCCTGACCTCAAGTGATCCACTCGCCTTGGCCTCCCAAAGTGCTGGGATTACAGGCGTGAGCCACTGCGCCCGGCGTGAATCTTGTGTTCTACGTGAAATGGAAGATACATGTGAACTTTTTTTTTTTTTTTTTTTTTTTTTTTGAGACGGAGTCTCGCTCCGTAGCCCAGGCTGGAGTGCAGTGGCCGGATCTCAGCTCACTGCAAGCTCCGCCTCCCGGGTTCATGCCATTCTCCTGCCTCAGCCTCCCAAGTAGCTGGGACTACAGGCGCCCGCCATCTCGCCCGGCTAGGTTTTTTTTGTATTTTTAGTAGAGACGGGGTTTCACCGTGTTAGCCAGGATGGTCTCGATCTCCTGACCTCGTGATCCGCCCGTCTTGGCCTCCCAAAGTGCTGGGATTACAGGCTTGAGCTACCGTGCCCGGCACATGTCAACATTTTTAACTATTGTCATCTTATCACCTTATTCTTTTATCTTGCAAATGTTACTTATACAGTTTTTGTTACTTGTATCTATAACCTTGTTAATGTTATCCGGAAAGTCCATATTTGTAAGGCACCCGATGATTACTTAGAATTTATCAGTGATTACTGTCCTGTTCTGGGAAAGAAACATTAAAATTCTAGAATCTCTAGTTATTTTATTTCTTGAGACAGAGGCTTGTTCTGTCACCCAGGCTGGAGTGCAGTGGCACAATCTAGGCTCACTGCAACCTCTACCTCCCAGGTTCAAGCGATTCTCCTGCCTCAGCCGCCCAAGTACCTGGGATTACAGGTGTGCGCCACCATGCCTGCCGAATTTTTGTATTTTTTGTAGAGACGGGGTTTCACCATGTTGGCCAGGCTGGTTTTGAATTCCTGACCTCAAGTGATCTACCCACCTCGGCCTCCCAAAGTGCTGGGATTACAGGTGTAAGCCACTGCGCCTGGCCTTCTAGTTTTTTTGTTTTTTTTTTTTTCTTTGAGATGGTCTCACTCTTTCACCCAGGCTGGAGGGCAGTGGTGGGACCACGGCTCATTGCAGCCTTAACCTCCTGGGCTGAAGGGATCCTCCCACTTCAGCTTCTTAAGTAGCTAGGACCACAGGCACACACCACCATGCCTGGCTTGTTTTTTAAATGTTTGGAGAGATGAGGTCTCACTATGTTGCTCAGGTTGGTCTCAAACTCCTGGCCTCAAGCAATCATTCTGCCTTAGAATCTAATTTTAAAGGCTGTCTTTCTTGATAATTTACTGCTATAGATTAGATTTAAAACTAAAGAGTCTCTGGTGTATTCACATGATTAATTAGCAAAATTCCATGCTCCAGAAAGAAAACACATCCATGCTTAAAGGCAAAAAGGAGGACTACAAACACTAATTACAAAAACGAGGACTAGAAACAGTAATTACCTCTGGATTATACAATTATGGGTAATTTAGAGAGTGTTCTCTAAGAGCTCCTCAGGGACCAATTTTTTTTTTTTCCCCAGCGAGCAGGCCTGCATTAATCCCATTATAATAAACTGAACAAGGCCAGGTGCAGTGGCTCACGCCTGTAATTGCAGCACTTTGGGAGGCCAAGACGGGCGGATCACGAGGTCAGGAGATTGAGACCATCCTGGCTAACACGGTGAAACCCCATCTCTATTAAAAGATACAAAAAACTAGCCGGGCGAGGTGGCGGGCGCCTATAGTCTCAGCTACTTGGGAGGTTGAGGCAGGAGAATGGCGTGAACCCAGGAGGCGGAGCTTGCAGTGAGCTGAGATCGCACCACTGCACTCCAGCCTGGGCCACAGAGCGAGACTCTGTCTCAAAAAAAAAAAAAAAAAGGAAATTGAACGAGATAGTCCCAAATTAAAAGAAAATACCAAACACAAACATAGTTATGGGGGAGCAGGCACACTGTAGTCATTTAGGAAACTCTGAAAGGATAGGCCTACCTCTCAAATGGGTGTATGTGTGTACATATGTTTTGAGACAGGGTCTCACGCTGTCGCCACTGGAGTACAGTGGCGTGAACACAGCTTACTGCAGCTTCGATCTCCTGGGTTCAAGAGATCCTCCCACCTCAGCCTCCCTAGTAGCTGGGACCACAGTTGTGCATTACCATGGCTGGCTAACTTTTGTATTTTTGTAGAGATGGGATCTTGCCATTTTATCCACCTCTCATATGTGTCTCTATGGTAATTCCAGTACTTTCAAATATGTTACCTTGCATGGCAAAGGAAAATTAAGGTTGCAAATGGACTTAAAATTGCTAATCAGCTGGCTCTAAGATACGGAAGATTCTCTTATTAGAAGCAAGCGCAGGCTGGGCGCGGTGGCTCACACCTGTAATCCCAACACTCTGGGAGGCCGAGACGGGCAGATCACGAGGTCAGGAGATCGAGACCATCCTGGCTAAAATGGTGAAACCCCGTCTCTACTAAAAATACAAAAAATTAGCTGGGCATGGTGGTGGGCACCTGTAGTCCCAGCTACTCGGGAGGCTGAGGCAGGAGAATGGCGTGAACCCGGAAGGTGGAGCTTGCAGTGAGCCAAGATCATGCCACTGCACTCCAGTCTGGGCAATAGAGTGAGACTCCGTCTAAAAAAAAAAAAAAAAAAAAAAAGAAGCAAGCGCAATGTAATGACCAGAGTCTTTAAACTTGGAAGAGGAGGGTCAGAGTGATGTGAAGGAAAAAGGACCTGTCTTTGTAGGCTTTGGTGATGGAAGAAGGGGTCACGAACTAAGGAGTACAGGTAGCGTCTAGAAACTAGCAAAAGCAAGGACATAGAATACCCCCTAGAGCCTCCAACACCCAGTGAGACCCACTTCAGACTTTTAGCCCAGTGAGACCCACTTCAGACTTCTGACCTCTATGACAGTAAGATAATACATTTGTGCTGTATTAAGCTAATAATCTACAGTAATTTGTTAAAACAGCAAAAATAAACTGATATAAGGCCTAATATTGAAAAAGCAGTGTCACTGAAACAGGCATAACCTTCCTGTTACGGAACATCCTTTCACTGTGTCTCAGTAATACAATCAGACCTTGTGATATAATTTTGTGTATGTTTGTGTATATGTGTGTCTATCTGTGGGTGTGCATATATGTGTGCATACATACGGTGTGTGTATATATGTGTATGATATGTGTGTGTATATGGTGTATAAGGTGTGGGTGTATACATATGTGTGTATATATATGGTGTATATGTGTATGGTGTGTGTGTACGATGTGGATGTGCGTATATGTGCGTATATATATGGTGTGTGTATATACATGTGTATGGTGTATTACCGCGGCAAGGTAATGGCGTAATACGCACATTACGCACGCAAGCACGGCGCGTATTACCGGTGAGTGGCGCGTTTGACGGTCATATCACGACGTGATAATGCACGCAATACCGCGCGACATTTATGCGCACATACGCGTACGAGGCGGCACGACGCCAGGCGCAGACACGGCCCCAGGCGGCAGCATTTATGCCAGCAGACATTGCAGCATTGACAAGTATCGCGGCCGTCATGGCGCAAGATTACCGCAAGCAGCATTACCGCAAGGCATTACGCACATACGGGCAATGCGGCATTGCAGCACGTGGCATTGATTAATGAGAGGCAGATCTGCGCATTGATTACTGGCATTACTGCAGCAAGTGCGTTATCAACACGCAGGCGCGCATTGATCCCATCGACACCGGGCTACTGCGGTCCGATTCCCGACACGCGCATTATCGCGAGGCGCGTGAAGCACATACGGGATTACGTGTGCGGCATACGGCGTGCGCATTACGGGCACAAAAAGTGAACGACGCAGCATACGTAATATTATTACGTATGCGTATTACGCACTACGGAGCATGCATGTATTATTACGTGGCGTGGCGGGCACATTGCAGGCATGGCGCATTACCGCAGGGTGCATACGCATGGCGTGGCATGATCCGCATTACATGCGTGACATTACGCAGGCGCGTGGCATACGGGTACGACGCATATGTTCATGGGCGTAGGCAGCATTAACGCGTCCATACGATAAGTACGTGCGTATTACGTGCGTACGATGTACATATTACGTAGGTGGCATATGGGGCGGTGGCATTGTTCCTTTGTCCCATGGTCCTGGCTCATAATCCCATAACCCTTCGTACAATCTTAATGTTAGGGCACTTTCAGCCTCAGAAGCAAGCCTCAGGAAGCAGAATCTCTGTCTCTCTCTCTCTCATCTTCTCTTGCCCTCCTTTCACCTGCCCAAAATAGGACTCTCACTCCAGAGAGGGTCCTGCCCTATACCTGAAGGAAGGAACGCTGCACTGAGAGGCCAAGAAGAATCTGAACAGATGGGCCTTGCGTTTCCCCCTTCAGTCTATTAGCGTTAGATCAACTCTATTTGTCCAATCACATTTCAACACATTCGTGCATGCTTCAGTCACAACGATCCAATGAAGTCTCCACAAACGGCCTGAGAAGACAGGGTGAGGAGAGCTTCTGGACAGCTGAACAAGAGGCGTCTGATAGGAAGGTACAAAATAACTCATCCACACCCCAATTCCATGGGAACAGAAGCTCCTGTGCTTGGGACTCTTCCAACCCTAGCCCTACATATCTCTTCATCTGGCTGTTCATTAGTATCCTTTAAAATATCCTTTGTAATAAACTAGTATATGTGTTTCCCTGAATTATGAGTCAATCAAATACATTAATAGAAGCCAAAGAGTATGTTACAAGAACCCCAACCTGCAGAGGGTTGGCAAGATGTCCCAGAGGCCTGGTCTTGTGGCTAGTGGGGGCAGAGTGGGGCAGTCTTGCTCACAACCTGTGGAATCTGATGCCACATCCACGTAGACGGTGTCAGAATTGAACTGCAGGACACCAGCTGATGCCCACTACAGCTTGCTTCTCCCCACACATTTAGTCACAAAGCGTTTTTTTTTTTTTTTTGAGACAAAGTCTTGCTCTGTCACCCAGGCTGGAGTGTGGTGGCGTGATCTCAGCTCATCACAGGTTCACAGCCTCCCAGGTTCAAGCGATTCTCCTGCCTCAGCCTCCTGAGGAGCTGGGATTACAGGCATGCACCACCACACCCAGCTAATTTTTGTATTTTTAGTAGAGACAGGGTTACGCCATGTTGGCCAGGCTGGTTTTGAACTCCTGGCCTCAAGTGATCTACCCACCTCGGCCTCCTAAAGTCCTAGGATTACAGGGGTGGGCGGTGGGCCACCGCGCCTGGCCAAGTCACAGAGTTTTCTGTGTTTATTATTGTTGTGGTGTGAGAGAAGAAAAATGAGTTGGTTTTATACACACTGACCCTGAGCACAATACTGTACCTAAATAGCCTCTGAAGATACCGGATAAACTAAGTATTTTATTCCTCCCCAGATTCCTATATTGAAATTCTGTACCCCAGTGTGATGGTATTAAGACATGAGGCCTTTGGAAAGTGATTAGGACATGAGGGAGGAGTACTCAGGAATAGGATTAGTGCCTTATAAAAAGGATCCCAGAGAGCTCTTGGCTCCCTTTCACCATGTGGGGACATAGCACGAGGGGGGTCGCCTGCAACCTGCAAGAGGGCCTCACCGGAATCTGCTTGCACTGGCACCCTGGTATCAGACTTCCAGACTCCAGAACTGTGGGAAATAAATGCTTGTTGTGGCGGGACATGGTGGGTGATGCCTATAATCCCAGCACTTTGGGAGGTGGAAATGGAAGGACTGCTTGAGCTCAGGAGTTTGATACTAGCCTGGACAACATGGCAAGACCCTGTCTCTGTAAAATATTTAAAAATTGGCTGGGTGTGGCGCCTCACGCCTATAATCCCAGCACTTTGGGAGGCCGAGGTAGGCAGATTGCTTGAGCTCAGGAGTTCACAACCAGCCTGGGCAACATGGTGAAACACCGTATCTACCAGAAAAAAAAAAAAAAAAAAAGGCCAGACTTGGTGCCTCACACCTATAATCCCAGCTACTCAGAAGGCTGAGGTGGGAGGATTGCTTGAGCCCACAAAACAGAGGCTGAAGTGAGCCGAGATCGTGCCACTGCACTCTAACCTGGATGACAAAGCGAGATCCCGCCTCAAAATAAAAATAAAAATATACAGCCACGTGTGGTGGCACACACCAGTAGCCCCAGCTACTTGGGAGGCTGACGTGGGAAGACTGCTTGAGCCCAGGAGGCTGAGATTGCAGTGAGCTATGATCACGCCACCGCACTCCAGCCTGGATGACAGAGTGAGACCTTGTCTCAAAACAAAACAAAACAAAACAAAAACAACAAAAAAGGCCCAACGCGGTGGCTCACACATGTAATCCAGGCACTTTGTGAGGCCAAGGTGGGAGGAGAGCTTGTGCTCATGAGATCAAGACCAGCCTGGGCAACATAGTGAGACCCTGTCTCTTAAGAAAAAAAAAAAAAGTTTGCCCTTTTAGTCATACAGTCTGTGGTACTTTGTTATAACAGACTGAATCAACTAAGATAAGAATTAAGAAGTGTGTGCAAAATAGACAAAAGACAGTTTAGTACAGAGATGTGCTTAATAAATGTGACCAGGCTCCTCTCTTCCTTCACTGAATAATCAATTGTCATGTTGGATATTTCCAATGTCTAATTCAATGGGATTTCTAGGTAATTTTGACACATACTGTTGTTTATAACTATTAGCAGTGCTTAATATTATGCAGTATGCATTCTTCTTTCTTATGGCTATCTCTAAATTTACTTCTTTGTAGCTGCAGTGTATCCTACGAAATGAATGTGATATAATTACTTAATCATTTGAATCATCCCGAACAGTAATTGTGGTCAAGGTAACACAGTCCTTGATTCTGTAGCAGTGGTCTAAATGTCTTTGGGACAGGTAAAAAGTCTAAATGTCTTTCATGGCCTCCTTAATGCCACAAAATTACAGAATATCTCCTCGGGGGGGAAAAAAGGACATTGATAAACATACACAGTAAGTGTATATACAATATTCCTTGGAAAATTATAAATGGAGTTAAAAATCAGCTAGACCTTGCAGGGCACAGTGGTTCATGCCTGTAATCTCAGCCCTTTGGGAGGCCCAGGTGAGAGGATCACCTGAGGTCAGGAGTTCGAGACAAGCCTGGCCCACATGGTGAAACCCCGTCTCTACTGAAAATACAAAAATTAGCTGGGTGTGGTGGTGGGTGCCTGTAATCCCAGCTACTTGGGAGGCTGAGACAGGAGAATCGCTTGAACTCGGGTGGCAGAGGTTGCAATGAGCTGAGACTATGCCATTGTACTCCAGCTCAGCCTGGGCAAGAAGAGCAAAACGTCGTCTCAAAAAAAAAAAAAAAAAAAAAATCAGCTGGACCTGTAGGCACACGTCTATAGTCCCCAGCTACTCAGGCGGGAAAGCAGAAAAAAATCCCTTAGACCCCGGAATTCAAGGCTATGGTGAGCTGTGATTGCACTACTGTACTCCAGCCTGGGTGACAAAGTGAGACCCCATCTCTTTAAAAAAAACACACACACACACACACACAAAACAGCTTGGGCATGGTGGCTGATGCCTCTAATCCTGGCACTTTGGGAGGCTGAGGTGGGCAGGTTGCTTGACCTTAGGAATTCGAGATAAGCCTCGGCAATATAGTGAAATCCCATCTCTACAAAAAATACAAAAATTGGTCCCACCTACTTGGGAGGTTGAGGTGGGAGGATCACTTGAGGCTGGGAGGTTAAGGCTGCAGTGAACTGTGATTGTACCACTGGACTCCAGCCTGGGCAACAGAGTGAGACCCTGTCTCCAAAAACAATCCCACAAAACAAAATGAAAACAAACAACAACAACAAAATAGGACCTCAGGTTAAGGATTTCAATTCTAGACCATTTGAGGCTGTGGTTCATTTTGTGAACTTGCAAACACACATCCCAGTTACCTTCATATGTACGTTGCTCCTGATGTACAGACATCCAGACTCAGCCACCTGTAGCCTCCTCTTGCCTCACACTCCAGTGCGTTGGACATGGCAGTACATTTCACCCTCTCACAAGCCTATCTTCCAGAAGGCTCAAAAAGCTAACAGGCAAAACAGGACTCAGATCTTGGTCATCTACATTTAATGTTTGGTCTTAAGTCTTATAAACACATATATTTAATTAAAAAAGGACCTCATCTGACCCTTTAGATGTTTAACGATTCGTCTTCCTCCTCGAGGATGCTTTTTCCTGAAGAAGGTTGCTGGCCTGGAAACAGAACCAAGTAACACCTGCCATATCTAACTCTGACCAAAAAGAAATACAAGGCCGAGATGGAGTTTCTGGGAAATTCCTGAAGAAACAACTGAGATGACTGAGATGATGGAAGCGTGGAGCTGCCCCATGCCATCAGGCAGTGACCTCTGGAGAATTTCTGCTCGAGGCCACCGTCTCCTGTCCAGTCAGGCGTGGTGGAGGCACTTCTGGCTCTGAGAAGCGTCCTCATGGCTGTTCTGCCTTGTTGGTGAATTTCGGTAGGGGGCTCAGGGCTCATGTCCCTCACGTGGCCCTTGTTCTCAGGCAGGTAGCGCTTGGTTAGAGAGTGAGGCGAGAGCCAGTGAGTGGCGGGGCCCTGGTTTGCTGTCACACCTGCGTCGCCGAGGCCCGGGTGCCCATCCCAGCACAAGCCTGCAGACCGACAAGCTGCCACGGCACCCCGCTATCCGGAACACATCTGCCCTCATACCCACTAGCGCCCCTTGCGGCCGCGCTAGGCCATACCCACGGAGTGCAAGGTGCATCAGACGCGGTCAGTCCGCAAACCCGCCGCCCACACAACCCCAGACTGCCTCGTAGAGTCGGGGCGCACGGATTTCACGGTGTGGGCTCCGTCGTTATTTTCAGACGCGGTCACCAGTTATGGGGCGAGCCCGGCTGTGTCACCCCACACTCTCCAGCAAGTGCGTCACCGTCAGAAGCTCAGTGCCCGTCTCCCCTGGGAGCCATGGGCGCCAATCTCACCTGCGCGGACTGGCGGAGACACAGCGGTTGCGTCACCAGTGCAGAAGCGCACCCAGCACGCCCCCCATCGCCCCCAATGACGCTCGCGTGCACCCGTGTCACAGTTACGGGGACAGGGCCGCCGCGTCAGCCTCCTACTCCCACGCAAGTGCGTCACACACTCGGTCCCGCCACCCATGGAGGCCAGCGCGCATGCGCACCCCGGACCCGGGAGAGGCCTCGAGCACCTAGCTGCGAGCGCGCGCAAGCAGCAGCAGAGCCCGACACGCATGTGCGTGCACACAGATCCCGACACACATGTACACCCAGACCCCGATACGCATGTGTGCGTGCACACAGACCCCCAACGCATGTGTGTGGCCAGACCTTGACACGCATGTGCAACCAGACCCCGACACACATGTGCGCGTGCACAGACGCTGACACATGAACACACTGACACGCGTGCGCGCACTCTTCCCACTCCTTCCTTCCTTGGCCTCTCCCGAAGCCGCGGGCTCACTCGGCGGTCCCCCTACCCCAGTGCTTGGCATGTACCCCTGGGTTCCTCCCAGGAAGCGAATGCCCTACTCAGGCCCAAACACACAGAGGCTTCAGGAAGGGATGAGAGGCTTGAGGAGTACGCCGGACCATGTCTGGGGAAACCAGAGCCCCAAGCCCCGTGTCCCAGCATGCAGCGCCTTAAGTTCTGGGGGCCTCTGGGAAACGTAGTCCGGGACGGTCCCAGGCAGGGGCCTCAGGGCGCGTTCCAGGCAGGCAGCCCCACACTGAGTCCATCTTGCTCCCTGCAGACGCCCCTTCCCGACTGGGAGACGGGCTGTGTCACCCCAGCTGGGACCCCGTCTGGCCTCTGAGTGGGGTGGTGCCGGGCGAGCCATGGCTGTCCTCAGAAGGGTATCCTCTCCTAGGCCCTCTGAAGCGTCACCTGGAATTCTCTGCAGGCCACCGGCCAGCACAGGCTGCCCGAGCTGCTTTTCAGTGTCCCTTGCTTGCTGGATTGTAAACAATGGGCAGGCCGCAGTTATGCCCTGTTAGTCACGCTCTCATTCCAAGTACTAATGTCACAGGGTCTACAGGATGTTGCAGGTACTTAACCACAGCCTCATTTTGACTCAAAATCCCACTTTTTAGAATTTATCCCAAGGAAACAGCTATAGTAGTACACACATGTATGCCCAATATGTTTGGAGATTATCTTGTGTGTTGGAAGTTTTTCTTTGAAATTGATACAACTGTAGAGTCTTAGGTAGTTGTTCATATAATACTGAGAAAGCCTATGTAACTTTCACTTGGTTACCCCCATTTGGTGATTGCAGTATACAGTATAACATCACTGCCAGGACATTCACACCATCCATAGATGTTATGCAAATTTCAAGACGGTAATTTTTTTTTTTTTTTTTTTGAGACGGAGTTTCGCTCTTGTTGCCCAGGCCAGGATTACAGGCATGAGTCACTGCACCCATCCAAGACAGTAATTTTTAAAAATGAAAATCTTGCAGAAGATAGAGGAAAATATCACAGTAGAGTACAGAATGAATTAGTCTGCTATATAATGGCATAAAATACATTTACTAACAGTGATACTGATTCATGTTAATTGAAAGAATGTATCATTAGTTACTGAGAGGAAGGTAGGTTTGAAAGGGTATGTAGGCCGGGCGCGGTGGCTCAAGCCTGTAATCCCAGCACTTTGGGAGGCCGAGACGGGCGATCACGAGGTCAGGAGATCGAGACCATCCTGGCTAACACGGTGAAACCTCGCCTCTACTAAAAATACAAAAAAACTAGCCGGGCGCAGGTGGCGGCTTCTGTAGTCCCAGCACCCGAGGCTGAGGGAAGGAGAATGGTTGAATCCGGGAGGCGGAGCTTGCAGTGAGCTGAGATCCCGCCACAGCACTCCAGGCCTGGGTGATGTGAGCAAGACTCTTGTCTCAAAAAAAAAAAATCAAGGTCAAGGTGGCTCAAGCCTGTAATCCCAGCACTTTGGGAGGCCGAGATCGGCGATCACGAGGTCAGAGATCGAGACTATCCTGGCTAACACGGTGAAACCCCGCTCTCTATTTTCACAAAATACAAAATTAGTTGGGCTTTGTGCATGGAGTGCCAGGAAGTCCCAGCTACTCGAGGCTGAGGCAGGAGAACATGGGACCTCGGGAGGCGGAGCTTGCAGGAGCTGAGATCCGCCATGAAAGTACCCGCCTGGGCGACAGAGCAAGACTACTTCAAAAAAAAAAAAAAAAAAAAAAAAGAAAGGGTATGTATAATTTGGGAGGAGATATTTTGGTGAAACTAAGAATACAGGCTCTATAGTATAACTTTCAGAATGTGAATTTGAGCCCTAACACTTATTAACTGCTGGTTTCCTCACTAATGAAATTGGGATAATAATACTGTAAGGTATGACTGTCTCAACTATTAATTATCAGAATATCTAATACATACAGTAATATGTAAAGATTTTTTAAGTTTGCGGTTACTATTGAAGATCAGTAACATTACACTGATCCTGAATCCAGTTTTAAAAAAGAAACTCATCTGCAGTTTTTATTTTAATTTTTTTGAAACAGGGTCTCGCTTTGTCACCCAGGCTGGAGAGCAGTGGCACAATCTCAAACACTGATTCTAGGCTCCTAGGCTCCAACCTCTGCCTCCTAGGCTCAAGTCATCCTCTCACCTTAGCCTCCCAAGAGCTGGGACTATAGGTGCACACCACCACCTCTGGCTAGTTTTTGTAATTTTTTTCTTTTTTTTTTTTTTTTGTAGAGACGGGGTCTCACTATGCTGCCCAGGCTGGCCTTGAACTCCTGAGCTCAAGCAATCTGCCTCCTTGGCCTCCCAAAGTGCTGGGATTACAAACAAGGGCCACTGCACCTGGCCTGCTGTTTCTTCCTTATACTAAAACATGTACTTGCCAAACCAGCTGTCAATATAGTGAATGCTAACCAAAAAGAACTTTCAGAGCCTGATGTTAAGAACGAAATTTGTCTTGTTTAAGCACATTAGGTGAAAAGATTCTAGGACACATAAGGAGTAAATGTTCCTCTGACAAGCAAGCAGGGGAAAAGAGAGATGATTCTGCATCAAAAATTGTGCTCAAATAATATGATCTTAGAAGATGCCAAACTGGGAACATTAGCAAGAGGATGAATCATGTGTTCTATGTGTTACAGGACATTCACGCAAACCATTTTAATTGCCATCGTACTCAGTTTCACTTATCTTGGATTTGTTATTTGTCTAGTGGGTATTTTTTACTTGTACATATAATCATGGAAACGTTACTTGTACAAGCATATTTGTACAAGTACAACAGGCATCAGTGATTACTGTCATGGTCTTTGAAAGAACCATTAATATAATAGAAAATTTAATTCTGAAAGGCTGTAGAGCCATTTGTTCCAGAACCAGATTTGCTCCAGAACCCCCCTGGATATCAAAATCCTTGAATGCTTAAGACCCTTAGACAAAGTGGTGTAGTATCTGCACATAACCTATCCACATCCTCCTGTACATTTTAGATCATCTCTAGATTCTTTATAAATATCTAATGCTAATATTTTTCATACTGTATTGTTTAGAATAATGAGAAGAAAAGTCTGTACACGTTCAATACAGATGTTTGCGTCTGTAAAATAGGATGCAAACATCCTATTTTTTTGCCCAAGGATATTTTCCGTCTGTGGTTGAATCCACAGATGCAGAACTCACTCCAAGGGTGCACTATATTTTTTGATAATTTGTTGCCATGGGATTAGTTTCAGATGATGTGTCTCTAATCTTATAAGGTGTAAACATATGAGAGGTTTTCCAAAACAAGACAAAGATCACTGGCACGTCCCTCCCGTCCCCACACGCTCGCGGGTCTAATGTGACCCGTAGCTGGGCTGGATGCTTTTTACAAACCACCACTTGGAAAGTCTTTGATTCATTTACTTTATCAATTAGAAGGACTTAAGGTTCCAGAAACAAAAGCAAATACATGTTTAGATGGGAAGTGGAGGACTACAAACATATATACCAAAATATGATTAACAGTAATTATCTCTAGATGGAATTATGGGTAATTAATTCTGAGATTCTTCTTTATGAACTCCTTAAAGGACTGAATTTTTTTGCAGTTGGCCTGCATTAATCCCATTACACGAAATGAAAGTTAAGGGAGTCCTAATTTTTAAAAATGATTGGCCGGGCGCGGTGGCTCAAGCCTATAATCCCAGCACTTTGGGTTGCCAAGGTGGGTGGATCATGAGGTCAGGAGTTCGAGACCAGCCTGACCAACATAGTGAAACCCCATCTCTACTAAAAAAGACAACAATTAGCCAGGCATAGTGGTACACGCTACTCCGGAGGCTAAGGTAGGAGAAGTGCTTGAACCCGGGAGGCGGAGGTTGGGCCAAGATTGCACCATTGCACTCCAGGCTGGGCGACAGAGCAAGACTCTGTCTCAAAAAAAAGAAAATTAAAAAAAAGATTAACGGCCAGGCATGGTGGCTCACGCCTGTAATCTCAGCACTTTGGGAGGCTGAGGTGGGCAGCTCACTTGAGGTCAGGAGTTTGAGACCAGCATGGCCAACATGGCAAAACCCCATCTCTACTAAAAATACAAAACTTAGCCGGGCTTGGTGGGGGACGCCTGTAATCCCAGCTACTCAGGAGGCTGAGACAGGAGAATCGCTTGAACTTGGGAGTCAAAGGTTGCAGTGAGTCAAGATCAGGCCACTGCACTCCAGCATGGGTGACAGAGCGAGACTCCATCTCAAAAAAAAAAAAAAAGACAAAATAGACTTTAAATCAAAAACTGTAAAGAGAGGCATTATTTATTTATTATTATATAATAAATTATTATATAATAATTATTTATTAGATAATAAAATCAGTCCATCAGTCAAGATGATACATTAATTATAGATAGGTATGCATCCAGCACTGGAGCTCTTAAATACATAAAGCAAACATTAAGAAATCTCAAGGGAGGGTTAGATTTTAATACAGTGATAGAAGAGAACTTCAGATCCTACTTTCAACAAAGGAAAGATCATTCAGACAGAAAATCAACAAGGAAACACTGGACTTGAATGACACTTTAGACCAAATGTGCCTAATGGCTGTATTCTGCACCGTCTCTCTAACAGCAGCAGCATTACATTCTTCTCAAGCACACATGAAACATTCTCCAGGACAGAGCACGCTAGGTCAGGATACAAATCTTAAGAAATTTACAATGACTGAAATCATGTGAATGATCTTTTCCAACCACAAGGGCATGAAGCTAGAAATCAGTAACGGGAGAAATTTAGGTAAATTAAAAAATACGTGGCTATTAAGCAACGTGCTGCTAAACAACCCATGGGCCGGGGAAGAAACTGTAAAAATATTTTCAGACAAACGTAAATGTAAACACAGCATTCTCAAATCTTGAAGAATGCAAGAGAGGCAGTTCTAAGCCGGAAGTTTATAGCAATAAATACTTATATCACGAAAGAAGGAAGATCTCAAACAAACATTTCAAGGAACCAGAAAATGAACAAATGGAGTCCAACGATAGGAAGGAAGGAAATAATAAAGATTAGAGCAAAAAATAAGTAAAATACAGACTGGAAAACAATATGAAAAGATTTTTAAGTTTTTTTTTTTTTTTTTTTTTTTTTTGAGACAGAGTTCCCACTGTTCCCATAGACAGAATGGAATCATTAGGCTTTTAAGAATTGCGTAAGATGTTTCTCAGGTCCCAAATTCCAGCGAAATAGCTGATGCCAAGCAGTCTGAAGACATCCACAGAGCAACAGAATCAGCATGAGAATAGTTTCTTCATCTTCCTTTCTCATGATTGCACCCTGCACTCTTCAACCAGTGATTTCCACACTTTAAAACCCTTAAAAACCCCAGCTCCAAACTCCTTGGGAAGACGGATTTCATTTTCATCCCACCTCCTTGTTCTGCAGCCTGACACTAAACCTTCTGTCTTTGCTGCAACCTGCTGTATAGATATGCCGTGCTCACGGGGCAACAGACCTACTACGGTTATAACATTGGCACGAAAACACACAATGGAAGAATAGAGCCCAGAAAGAAATCCAAACTCATGGTCAAATGATCTCTGACAAGGGTGCCAAAATCACACAACGGGGAAAGGACGATCTCTTAAATACATGGTGTTGGGAAACTGGATACTTGCAGGCAGAAGAAAGCAACTGGACCCTTCTTTTACTTCATATAGTAAAATGAGGCCAGGCGTGGTGGCTCACCCGAGGTCAGGAGTTTAAGACCAGCCTGGCCAACATGGGGGAAACTCCGTCTCTACTAAAAACATAAAAATTAGCCAGGTGTGGTGGCGGGAGCCTGTAGTCTCAGCTACTCAGGAGGCTGAGGGAGGAGAATCACTGGAACCTGGGAGGCGGAGGTTGCAGTGAGCCGAGATTGTGCCACACCCAGCCTGGGTGACAGAGTGAGACTCGGTCTCAAAAAAGTAAAAAAGAAAAAAAGAAAAATGAAGTTAAAATGGATTAAAGACATAAAAGTATGACCAGAAGCTGTAAAACTACTGGGATAATACATAGGGAAAATTCTTCGCATCGCCCTTGGCAATGAGTTTTTGGCTATCACACCAGAAGATCATCCTACGAAAGCAAAAATAAGTAAATGGGACTGCGTCACACTAAAAATGTCCCGCACAGCAAAGGAAACAATAAAATGAAAAGGTAGCCTACAGACTGGGAGAGACTGTTTGCAAACCATGTATCTGATAAGGGGTTAATATCCAAAATAGGGCTGGGCATGGTGGCTTACACCTGGAATCCCAGCACTTTGGAAGGCCGAGGTGGGAGGATCGCTTAAGCCCAGGAGTTTAAGATCAGCCTAGGCAACATGGTGAGACCCCATATCTACAAAAAATTGAAAAATTAGCTGGGCATGGGCTGGGCGTGGTGGCTTACACCTATAATCCCAGCACTTTGGGAGGCCGAGGCGAGCAGATCACGAGGTCAGGAGATCGAGATCATCCTGGCTAACACAGTGAAACTCTGTCTCTACTAAAAATACAAAAAAAAAAAAATTAGTTGGGCGTGGTGGCATGCGCCTGTAGTCCCAGCTACTCGGAGGCTAAGGCAGGAGAATCACTTGAACCTAGGAGGCGGAGGTTGCAGTGAGCCGAGATTGTGCCACTGCACTCCAGCCTGGGTGACAGAGAGAGACTCCATCTCAAAAAAAGAGTAGAGAAGAAAAGAAAAATTAGCAGGGCATGATGGCATGTGCCTGTAGTCCCAGTTACTCGGGAGGCTGAGGTAGGATTACTTGGGTCCAGGAGGTAGAGGCTGCAGTGAGCTATGACCACTGCACTCCAGCCTGGATGACAGAGCAAGACCCTGTCTAGAAAACAAACAAACAAACAAAAACAACAAAACATAGAACTCAAACCACTCAACAGCAAAAAACCAAATAACCCTGATAATAAATGGGCAGAAAACTTGAACAGCTATTTCTTGACAGAACACATACAAATTGCTATAAGTCTGTGAAAAATTGCTCAAGATCACTACTATTATTCAGGGCCACACAAAGTTAAACCACAATGGGATATCACCTCATACGTGTAAGAATGGCTTTTATTAAAAAACAAACAAAGAAAAATAACATGTTGGCGAGGCTGTGAGGAAAAGAGGATCCTTGTACACTGTTGGTCAGAATGTAAATTAGTATAGCCAGTGTGGAAAACACTATGGAGATGCCTCAAAAAACTAAAACTATCAGATGACGCAGCAATCCCACTCTGGGTATATATCCAAAGAAAATGAAATTAGTATGTCATGGCGATACCTGTGCTCCCATGTTCACTGCAGTAGCATTATTCACAGTAGTCAAGACAAGGAATCAACCTACGTACTCATCAGGAATGAATAAAGAAAGTGTGGTCAAGATAGCATTATTCACAGTAGTCAAGATAAGGAATCAACCTACATACTCATCAGGAATGAATAAAGAAAGTGTGGTAAAGGTAACACAATGCAATGTTATCTAGCTTTTACAAAGAGGGAAATCCTGTTATTGTGGCAACATGGATAAATTTGGAGGGCATTGTACTCAGTGAAATAAGCTAGACACAGACAAATGCATGATGTCATTTACATGGTAAAAAAAAAAATCAAACTTACAGAAGAAGAGAGGTGGTTGTCAGGGGCTGGGAGGGTGATGGGGAATGAGAAGATGAAAGGAGTGGGAATAATTTCTGGAGATTTATTGTCTAGCATGGTGACTCAATATAATGAGTAATATTGTGTACTTTATGCCAAGAGAGTAGATTTAAATGTTCTCATTGCAAGTATGATTATCAGTGAGTTGAGGGATCTGTGAGTCAGCTTGATTTAATCCGCAGTGTATACACAGATCAAAGGCTCTGTAGACCATAAACATACAAAAATTGTCACTGAAGACATGTGCCAACCTCGGCAACATATACTCAACATTAAACCATATGGTTCTCACAGCTCACATAAAGGGGGAACTGAAAAAAATACAGCAGCTGTCCGCCCAAAGAAGTCCAAGTCAATAGAACAAATTTCGATTTACTGCATATTGAAAAACATCCCTGCCTTTGGTGACAAAGAAATTTGCTCAAACCCCACTCTTAAAAGTCTTACAAAACTGACAACTTTGCCAGGTACAGACCAAACAAGCTAACTTTCTCTTTTCTTGTGCTCTAAAAATCAGCCCCATGGAAAAGACCAAAGATATCTGTGTTTGACTCCACCTAAAAACGAATCCCTTCCTTACCCAAGCACGCCGTAAAATAAAGTGCTAACATGAACCTCTAGGAGGGATTTTTCTGTAGCATCAGATCTTAGAAAACCAGAGCACGCAGCAGGACGTCAACAGTTTGACAAATGGGTTTGTGGATACTCAGAGGAGAGGGCTGGTCAACCAGGGGTACGGGGAGGAATATACCTGCCTGGTCCTTGCCACACCCCCTGGGAAGGAATTACTGGGATACACCGCTGTTAGGGAGGGTATCTGGGGCCATAAAGAGTAAAGAGTCCTAAGTCATATAAACACAAATCATTTAATGAACAAAAAAGGTACCTCATGTGGAGAGCTGACTTGAAGACATGTAATATATTAGGTCAGTGCAAATGTAATTGACGTTAAAGGTAATGGCAAAAACCCCAATTACTTTTGCACCAACCTAAATAATAATTTTTTCCCCTCAGGATGCTGTTTCTGCAGGATGCCAGCCTAGGGGAAAGGAAGAACAAGACCCTAGGGTCTTTCTGGAGCACTGGCTGCATGAACAAATACCCTCCAGGGCACGCCTGCCCCCAGGCCATGGCCGAAACCAATCCGAACTGAGAGGACACTGGCATTTGTGAGTTTCAGAGTTCTTGGGGACTAACCTGTATTTACTGGATTCTAGAACATGTCGTTCTCCCAACACTGACCTACCAAGTTAGTCACCTCTCCCTCCACAAGGATTCCCACTCCCAAGGCTTCCTGTTACTGCAACACAGGAGCCTGTACGGAGAACACGTCTGGCTTGAACACTGTTATCTATGGCGATGGCTGTGCCCTTTGTGTTGGTTCAGTTAATGACAGGGTCCTGGCTCTCATGTCCCACTAGGGGCTGCTGCTCTCAGGCAGGTACCACACGGTTGGAAGGTGAAGGCAGAGGAAGCCCAGAGACAATGGAAATACAAGTGGCAGACTGTGAGTCAGTGACTGGTCTAGGACTGTGGCTGGGTGATTGGGAGCGTGGCCTATTGTGTCCATGAGTGGATGTGACAGGGGCTGTGTCACCCCATCTGGGACCCCATCTAGTCTCTGGTAGGGTGATGCCGGGCGAGCCATGGCTGTCCTCAGAAGGGTATCCTCTCCTAGGCCCTCTGGAGCGTCACCTGGAATTCTCTGCAGGCCGCTAGCCAGCACAGGCTGCCCGAGCTGCTTTTCGGTGTCCCTTGCTTGCTGGATTGTAAACAATGTGCAGGCAGCAGTTATGCCCGGTTAGTCACGCTCTCATTCCAAGTACTAACGTCACAGGGTGTGGTATAGTGCGGGCCCCTCACAAACATCTAATTTTGACTCAAAATTCCACATTTGGAATTTATGGGTCCAGGAGGAGGAAACAGTTAGAAAGACAAGAAAACAGAAGTACACAAATGTACGTGACAGAGTGATCAAGAAAAATGTTTTTCTAGGAAAGTTATTTCTTTTTCTAAAAAACTGAGATAACTGTAGATTCACATGTAGTTGTAAATAATAATAGAGACAGATCTGGTATGCCCTTAACCTGACTTACACCAGTAGTGATAGCTTATAAAACTACAGCACAGGCCAGGTGCGGTGGCTCATGCCTGTAATCCCAGCACTTTGGGAGGCCAAGGTAGGCAGATCACAAATTCGAGACCAGCCTGGCCTACATAGTGAAACCCTGTCTCTACTAAAAATACAAAAATTAGCTGGCCATGGGAGCTTGTAATCCCAGCTACTCAGGAGGCTGAGGCAGGAGAATTGCTTGAACCCGGGAGGTGGAGGTTGCAGTGAGCTGAGATTGCGCCACTGCACTCCAGCCTGGGTGACAGAGAGAGACTCCATCTCAAAAAACAAACAAAGAAAAACAAACAAGAAAAAAACAAAACTACAGTACAGTATCACAGCCAGGATACTGACATAGATTCCATCCTTGATCTTATCTATGATTTCCAGAGACTATTGTTTCAGCAATGAAAAAACAGAAATATCTCACAGTATAGATTAAATTATGGTCTGCTATGTGATGGCAAGGAATACTAATAATATTGACTTTTTTTTTTTTTTGAGACGGAGCTCTGTCGCCCAGGCTGGAGTGCAGTGGCGCTATCTCAGCTCACCGCAAGCTCCGCCTCCCGGGCTCACACCATTCTCCCACTTCAGCCTCCCAAGTAGCTACAGGGGTAGTGGGACTACAGGCGCCCACTACCTTGCCCGGCTAATGTTTTATATTTTTAGTAGAGATAGGGTTTCACAGGTTTAACTGTAGGCTGTTAGCTAGGATGGTCTCGATCTCCTGACCTAGTGATCCACCCACCTTGGCCGCCCAGAGTGCTGGGATTACAGGCATAGGCCACCACGCCCGGCCTAATAATATTGATTCTTATTGAGAATTTTTTTTTTTTTGAGACACAGTCTCATTCTGATGCCAAGCTGGAGTGCAGTGGTGCCATCTTGGCTCACTGCAACCTCCGCCTCCCGGGTTCATGTGATTCTCCTGCCTCAGCCTCCAGAGTAGCTGGGACTACAGGCACACGTCACTACGTCCAGCTAATTTTTGTATTTTTAGTGCAGATGGTGTTTCACCATGGTGGCCAGGACAGTCTTGATCTCCTGACCTTGTGATCTGCCTGCCTTGGCCTCCCAAAGTGCTGGGATTACAGCCGTGAACCACCGTACCCGGCTTATTGAGAAAATTTTTATGATGAATTACCAAGTGAAGAAGGTAGATTAAGAAGGTGTATATAATTTGGGCAGAGATGTTTTGGTGAAATTAAGAATACAGGTTGTGTGGTCTAACTTTTGAGATGTGAATCTGAACTCTGGCAGTTAGCCTCATTGTGTCTGTTTCAACAGTGATAAAATGGAATAAAAATACTACAGGGCATGATTGTTACAACTGGCAAATAAGATAATCTATGTAAAACACTCAATAATATGTAACATTTGTGTAATAGAAGTTACCTGTTGTTATCGAAGGCCAACTCACATCAGCCAATCTCCCTTTTTTTTCTTTTAAAAACAGTTTCTTTTTATAATTTTTATTAAAAAAAATTTATAATAGAGGCTGGGCGTGGTGGCTCATGCCTGTAATCCCGGCACTTTGGGAGGCCAAGGCAGGCAGATCACGAGGTCAGGAGTTCGAGACCAGCCTGGCCAACATGGTGAAACCCCGTCTCTACTAAAGATACAAAAAACTAGCTGGGCATGGTGGTACGCGCCTGTAATCCCAGGTACTCGGGAGGTTGAGGCAGGATAATTGCTTGAACTGGGAGGTGGAGGTTCAGTGAGCCGAGATCGCGCCATTACACTCCAGCCTGGGAGACAGGGCGAGGCTCCATCTCAAAAAAATAAAAAAACTCATAATAGAGACAGGGTCTTGCCATGTTGCCCAGTCTTGAACTTCTGGGCTCAAGCGATCCTCCTGCCTCACAGCTCCCAAAGTGCTTTGGATTATAGGTGGGAGCCACCACGCCTGGCCCCCTCTTTTTCCTAATGGTAAAATGTGCCGCCAGGCGCGGTGGCTCACACCTGTAATCCCAGCACTTTCAGAGGCTGAAGCAGGTGGACTGCCTGAGGCCGGGAGTTCAAGACCAGCCTGACCAACATGGAAAAACTCTGTCTCTACTAAAAATACAAAATTAGCTGGGTGTGGTGGCACTTGCCTGTAATCTCAGCTACTTAAGAGGCTGAGGCGGGAGAATTGCTTGAACCCGGGAGGCGGAGGTTGCGGTGAGTTGCGATTGTGCCATTGCACTCCAGCCTGGGCAACAAGAGCGAAACTCCATCTCAAAAAAAACAAAAGTGCCTTCCTTGAACCCGCTGTCTGCGTAATCAATATTAACCAAAAATAACATTCAGAGTCTGATGTTATGAATGAAACTCATTTCATTTAACAAAACGAATACATTAGCAAAAGAGATTCTAAGAAATATAAAGAGGAAATGTTCCATCAGCAGCTGGGGGACAGAGACATTGTTCTGCATAAAAAACATCTAATTTAACGACTCTAATCTGAGAAGATGCCAATTTGAGAACATTAGCAGGAGGCTGAATCTTGTGTTCCACAGGATAAGGGAGATACATATGAGATACTGTCATCTAATTCTTTTTCTATCTTGGAAATGTTACTTATACAGCCCATATTCATTACTTGTACAAATAATCTTGCTAATGTTACATGGAAAGTCCGTATCTGCAAGGCACCCAGTAATTAGTGTTCATCAGTGATTATTGTGATGCCCTGGGAAAGGAACATTAACATTCTGTAATCTAATTCTAAAAGGCTGTCTTTGTTGAACAGTTGTTGCCATAGGTTAGATTCAGATGATGTATGTCTAATCCTATACGGTAGAAATATGTGAGAGATATTTCAAAGCAAGGCAAAGATCACTGGCATAGCCCTTCCCCTCCCAACACACACACGGGTGTAATGAGATTCATGGCTGGGTTGGATTCCTTTTATAAATGAAGATTTGGAGTCTTTGGCTCACTTATGATTAATTAGCAAGATTCAATACTCCAAAAACAAAACACGCACATGCTTAGAGGCAAAGGAAAGGACTAGAAACATAAATACCGTTTCAAATGTTTTTTTCTTGTTGTTTTTTTGTTTTGTTTTCTTTTGTTTTTTGAGACATTGTCTCCCTTTGTCACCCAGGCTAGAGTGCAGTGGCATAATCATGGCTCACTGCAGCCTGGAACCCCTAAGTTCAAGTGATCCTCCCACCTCAGCCTTCTGAGTAGCTAAAACTATAGGTATGCACCACCATGCCTGGCTAATTTTTTTCATTTTTTTATTTTTGTAGAGATGGAGTCTCACTGTTGCCCAGGCTGGTCTCAAACTCCTGACCTCAAGTGATCATCCTGCTTTGGCATCCCAAAGTGCTGGCCATTTAACATGTTAATCAGTGATTATCTCTGGAGGGTACAATTATAGGTAATTTGGAGATTCTTCTTTAAGGGCTCCTTAGGGACTTTTTTTTTTTTTTTTTGCCTCCAGCAGGCCTGCATTAATCCTATTATAAGAAATATAACAAGATAGGAGCAGGGTACAGTGGCTTGTGCCTGTAATCCCAAGGACTTGAGAGGCCGAGGTGGGAAGATCACTTTAACTCCGGAGATTGAGGCTGCTGTGAACTATTATCAACCCCCCGCACTCCAGCATGGGCAACAGAACACAACCTTGTCTATAAGGAAAAAACAAAACAAAACAAAACAAAAACATATAAAAAAAGAAATATAGGCCAGGCGTCCCGGTGGCTCACGCCTGTAATCCCAGCATTTTGGGAGGCCAAGGCAGGCAGAGCACCTGAGGTCGGGAGCTCGAGATCAGCCTGACCAACATGAAGAAACTCTGTCTCTACTAAAAATACAAAATTAGCTGGGCATGGTGGCGCATGCCTGCAATCCCAGCTACTCAGGAGGCTAAGGCAGGAGAATTGCTTGAACCCAGGAGGCAGAGGTTACGGTGAGCCGAGATCACGCCACTGCACTCCAGCCTGGGCAGAGCGAAACTCCATCTCAAAAAAAAAAAAAAAAAAAAAAAAAGAACATGATTATGATTATACCACATTAAAAAAAAAAGGACTATGGTTATGGGGGAGCTAGTACATTGTTGTCATGAAGGAAACTCTGAATGGATTGGCCTATGAGAGGCAAAATCACTGCCTCTCAAATATGTCAATATGGTAATGCTGGCACCTATGATTATATTACCTTACATGGCAAAGGGGAATTAATGTTGCAGATGGACTAAAACTGCTAATGGGCTGACACTAAGATAGCGAAGATTATCCTGAGTTACCTCAGTGGGCCTAATGTAATCACCAGAGTCCTCAAAATTAGAAGAGGGTCAGATGAACAGAAAGAAGTAGGGTCAGAGTAATGTGATAGAAAATGGACTTGACTTGTCTTTGCAATTTTGATAATGGAAGAAAGGGTCATGAGCCAAGGAGTGTGGGCAGCGTCTAGAAGCCAGCAAAAGCAAGGACATAAAACACCTCCTACAGGACGGGCTTGGTGGTGGCTCACGCCTGTAATCCCAGCACTTTGGGAGGCTGAGGTGGGCTAATTAATCACCTGAGGTCAGGAGTTCGAGACCAGCCTGATCAACATGGAGAAACCCTGTTTCTACTAAAAATACAAAAATAAGCTGCGGATAGTGGTGCGTGCCTGTAATCCCAGCTACTCGGGAGGCTGAGGTGGGAGAATCACTTGAATCTGGGAGGTGGAGGTTGCAGTGAGCCAAGATTGTGCCACTGCATTCCAGCATGGGCAACAGAGCAAGACTCCATCTCAATTAAAAAAAAAAAAAAAAAAAAAAAAAGACTATCTCCTAGAGCCTCCAAGCACAAACACCTCCTAGATCCCTGCCAACATCTTGGTTTTGGCCCAGTGAGACCCACTTCAGACTTCTGACCTCTAGGATAGCAAGATAATATATTTGTGTTGTATTAATAAATCTGTGGTAATTTGTTAAAGCAGTAAAAATAAACTGATATAAGGCTTACTATTGAAAAAAGTGTCGGCCGGGTGCGGTGGCTCACGCCTGTAATCCCAGCACTTTGGGAGGCTGAGGTGGGTGGATCACGACGTCAGATCGAGACCATCCTGGCTAACACGGTGAAACCCGGTCTCTACTAAAAATGCAAAAAATTAGCCTGGTAGTGGGCGCCTGTATTCCCAGCGACTTGGGAGGCTGAGGCAGGAGAATGGCGTGAACCCGGGAGGCAGAGCTTGCAGTGAGCCGAGATCCAGCCACTGCACTCCAGCCTGGGCGACAGAGCGAGACTCCGTCTCAAAGAAAAAGAAAAAAAAAAGAAAAAAGTGTCACTGAAACAGGTACAACCTTCCTGTTCTAAAACATGTTTTCGCTTGGTTTCAGCAATACAGTCAGACCCTCAACACAATAATGTAGCTAAATTGCCTCTGTAGGCATCTTAATTAACTGAGCATTTTGTCCCCTCCCCGCCAAATTCTTACATTAAAATCCTATCCCTCAATGCGATACTATTAGGAGGTGGGGCCTCTGGGAGCTGATTAGGTCATGAGGGTGGAACCCTCAGGAATGGAATTAGTGCCTTATGAAAAAGACCCCAGAGAGCTCGCATCTCTTTCCTCCATGAGAGGACACAGCAAGATGGTGAAGGTCTCCAACCTGGAAGAGGGCCCTCAACAGAACTTGACCACGCTCTTCTCAGACTTTCAGCCTCCAGAACTGTGAGCAATAAATGTTTGTTGTTTCAGCCACCAGTCTATGGTACTTTGTTATAGCAACTGAAACAGACTAACGTAAGAATAAATTAAGGAGTGTGTGCAAAACACAAGAGACTATGGTACAAACATGTGCTCAGTAAATGTGGCCAGGCTCCTCTCTTCTGAAGGACTCATGAATAATCCTAAATAATATATTAAAATGTCATGTTGGATAAGGTACTTACAAAAATCTTATTCAATGGAATTTCTAGGCAATCGAAGGATTTCCTTCATTTACTGTTGTTAATAACTATTAGTAGTGTTTAATATTATGTCAGGTGCATTCTTCTTTCTTATGGCTATAACTAAAGTTACTTCTTTGTAGCTGCAGAGTATTCCATGAAATGAATGTGGTATAATTACTTAACCATTTCCACCATCCTGAACAATAATTGTGGTCAAGGTACACAGTCTTCAATTCTAGACCAATGGGTCTAAATGTCTTTGGGGCATGTACACTCTTCTTAATGCCATGAAATTACAGAGTATCTCCCTAGGGTGGTGGTGGTGGGGGACCAATGCACTAACACTGATAAACACATATAGTAAATATATACACAACGTCCCTTGGAAAGTTGTAAGTGGAGTTAAAGGAAGGCCCTCAGGTTAAGGATAACAGTTCTAGGTCATTTGAGGTTGTGGTTCACTTGATGGAAGGCCCTCAGGTTAAGGAGAATAGTTCTAGACCATTTGAGGTTGTGGTTCATTTTGTGAACTTGCAAACACCCATCCCAGTTACCTTCATATGTACGTTGCTCCTGATGTACAGACATCCAGACTCAGCACATAACAGCAGCACTCACTGCGCACTCACACTCCAGCGTGCGGGTCTATGGTTCTACACATGTTAATGCATTTCACCCTCCTCACAAGCCTATCTTCAGAAGGCTCAAAAAGCTAACAGGCAGAAACAGGACTCAGATCTTGGTCATCTACATTTAATGTTTGGTCTTAAGTCTTATAAACACATATCATTTAATTGAAAAAAAAAAAAAGGATACTCATCTGACCCTTTAAGATGTTTAACGATTCGTCTTCCTCCTCGGGGATGCTTTTCCTGAAGGTTGCTGGCCTGGGGGAAACAGAACCAGAAGGGTAACACCTGCCATATCTAATAAAACCAAAGAGAAATACAAGGCCCCGAGATGGAGTTTCTGGGAGATTCCTGAAGAGCAAGCTGAGATGACTGAGATGATGAAGCGTGGAGCTGCCCCTCCCCCTGTCTCCCACATCAGGCACGTGTTCCTCTATGGGAGGAATTCTACTCCCGAGGCCACCGTCTCCTGTCAGTCAGGCGGCCCGAGTGGAGAGCACTTCTGGCTCTGAAAGCGTCACCTCATGGCTGTTTCTGCCTTGTTGTTGGTGAATTTCCCGGCGGGGCTCAGGGGCTCATGTCCCTCCGTGGCCCTTGTTCTCAGGCAGGTAACGCTTGGTTAAGAGGTGAAGGCAGGGGAAGCAGTAGAGGCGCTGGAGCCACAGGTTGCGCTGTCACACACACCTGCGTCACCCAGAAGGCCCGATCACCCATCCCAGCACAAGCCTGCACGGACGGCTCAGCCTCACCACAGCACACGCTATCCCGAGACACATCTGCGCCCCTCATACCCACTAACGCCCAGCACGGCCACGCTGTGGGCCCCGCCACCCCACACAGTGCAAAGGTGCATCCGTGGGCCACGGAGACCCGTCCTGACCGCCGCCCCACACAACCCCCAGACTGCACCTCACAGAGCAGAGTCCCCGGGACGCACTGCCGAGGTTCACAGGTGTGGGCTCCGTCGACCCAAAGCCTCTGGGGCACCCCCGGTCACCAGTTATGGGGCGAGCCCGGCTGTGTCACCCCACTCTCTCCAGCAAGTGCGTCACCGTCAGAAGCTCAGTGCCCGTCTCCCCTGGGAGCCATGGGCGCCAATCTCACCTGCACGGACTGGCGGAGATGCAGCGGTTGCGTCACTGGTGCAAACACGCACCGAGCACGCCCCCCATTGCCCCCAATGACGCTCGCGTGCACCCGTGTCACGGTTACGGGGACAGGGCCGCAGCGTCAGCCTCGTACTCCCACGCAAGTGCGTCACACACTCGGTCCCGCCACCCATGGAGGCCAGCGCGCATGCGCACCCCGGACCCAGGCGGGGCCTCGCGCTTTGAGCTGCCGGAGCGCGCAAGCAGCAGCAGAGCCGGACACGCATGTGTGCACAGACCCCTACACGTATGTGAGCGACGACAGACCCCCGATACATAGCGTGCTCAGCCGTTGAGGTGCCTGTGCGGGCACACAGACCCTGACAGGCGTGTGCGCATGCACAGCCGCCGACACGCATGTGTGCATGGAGCCCGACACGCATGTGCAGGCACAACAGAGCCCGACACACATGTGCGCATGCACAGACTCTGACACGCGGACACACTGAGACGTGTGTGTGCACCCCTCCCATCTCTCTCCCTCCTCCGCCTCTCCCAAAGCAGCAGACGCACCCAGTGGTCCCCCAGTGCTGGGGTCTTGGGGCGGGGGGTGAGGCTAGAGGAGGACGCGGGACCAGAGCCCCAAGCCCCATGTCCCAGCAGGCAGCACGGCGTACTCCTGGATGATCTCTGGGAAACGTAGTCCGGGACGGTCCCAGGCAAGGGCCTCAGGGCGCGTTCCAGGCAGGCAGCCCCACACTGAGTCCATCTTGCTCCCTGCAGACGCCCCTTCCCAACTGGGAGACGGGCTGTGTCACCCCAGCTGGGACCCCGTCTGGCCTCTGAGTGGGGTGGTGCCGGGCGAGCCATGGCTGTCCTCAGAAGGGTATCCTCTCCTAGCCCCTCTGGAGCATCACCTGGAATTCTCTGCAGGCCACCAGCTAGCACAGGCTGCCCGAGCTGCTTTTCGGTATCTCTTGCTTGCTGGATTGTAAACAATGTGCAGGCCACAGTTATGCCCGGTTAGTCACGCTCTCATTCCAAGTACTAATGTCACAGGGTCTACAGGATGTTACAGGTACTTAACCACAGCCTCATTTTGACTCAAAATCCCACTTTTTGGTATTTATGCCAAGGAAGTAGCTATAGTCGTACACAATGTTGAAGTATATTCACAAAATACTTTTTTTCTGAAAATGTTTTTCTCTTTTAATTAGATAGACTTTAGATTAATATGTAGTTACAAGAAATAAAATTGAGAGATCTTGTGTATCTTTCACCTGGTTACCCCGGCTGGTGATTGTAGTATATAATACCACAACCGGAAGGTTAACATTGATGTAATCCACTGACGTTACCCAGAATTTCTATATAATAATGTTTTGTTTGTTTGTTTTGAGAAGGAGTTTCGCTCTTGTTGCCCAGGCTCAAGTCAACGGTGCCATCTCCGCTCACCGCAACCTCCGCCTCCCGGGTTCAAGCAATTCTCCTGCCTCAACCTCCCTAGTAGCTGGGATGATAGGCATGCACCACCACGCCCAGCTAATTTTTTTTTTTTTTTTTTGTATTTTTAAAAGAGACGGGGTTTCTCCATGTTGGTCAGGCTGGTCCCGAACTCCCGACCTCAGGTGATCTGCCCACCTTGGCCTCACAAAGTGCTGGGATTACAGGCGTGAGCCACCGCACCCGGTAGAGAATAATTTTTAAAAATGAAAATCTTGCAGTGGAGGGTAAAGGAAAATCAGATTAAATCATGGTCTGTTATACAATGACACATAGACTACATTTCCTAATAATACTGACATTAATTGAGAAAAGTTCTGATGAATCAACAAGTGAAAAGGGTAGGTTAGAAAGGTACATATAATTTGAGCAGAGATGTTTTGGTGAAATTAACACAGGCTCTGTGGTCTGATTTGAGGGTATTAATCTGAGCTCTGATAGTTATTAACTTCACAGTGTGGTAAAATTTCCTCACTGGTAAAACTGCAAGAAAGATAGTACAATGTATGATTGTTTGAACAGCATCATCTACATGAAACACACAGTCATATATAACAATTAAGATAAGGTAGCTGTTATTATTAAAAATCAACAACGTATCTCAATCCATTTTCATAAAAGTAACAAGTCTGCTATTTCCTTTTAATTAGGGAGACAGAGACATGATAGTTCCTTTAAAAATCTAGTTTAAAGATTCTTATCAGCTGGGCGCAGTGGCTCAGGTCTGTGATCCCAGCACTTTGGGAAGCTGAGGTGGGCAGATCACTTGAGGTCGGGAGTTCAAGACCAACCTGGGCAACATGGTGAACCCTTGTCTCTACTGAAAATACAAAAGTTAGCCAGGCATGGTGATGGGTCCCTGTAATCCCAGTTTCTCAGGAGGCTGAGTCAGGAAAATCGCTTGAACCTGGGAGGCAGAGGTTGTAGTGAGCCAAGATTGTGCCACTGCACTCCAGCCTGGGTGACAGAGTAAGACTCTGTCTCAAAAAAAAAAAAAAGAACATTTTAAACTACTGCTATCTAATTTTATTTCATATACCTTTGAAATGTTACAGTCAATATTTGTCACTTGCACATATAACCTTGGGAATGTTTCCAAAGTCCATATTTGTAAGGTATCCAGTGAGTATTTTCATATTCATCAATGATTAATTTTTCAAAGCAAGGAAACATGACTGGCATCTCTCCTCTCTCCACATGCACACAGACATAATGTGACCCATGGCTGGGCTGGATTTCTTTTACAAACTATGATTTGGAGAGTTTTTGCCTCATTTACATGATTAATAGGATTCAATGTTCCAGAAACAAAACACACACATTCTTAGAGGTGGAGGGGAAGACAATAAACATACATACTAAGTGTTAACAGGAATTATCTTTGGATGCTATAAATATGGGTAATTACAGCCGGACAGTGGCTCACACCTGTAATCCCAGTACTTTCAGAGGCTAAGACAGGTGGATCACTTGAGGTCAGGAGTTCGAGACCAGCCTTGGCCAACATGGAGAAACCCCATCTCTACTAAAAATACAAAAATTAGCTGAATGTGGTGGCAGACACCTGTAATCCCAGCTACTCAGGAGGCTGAGGCAGGAGATCACTTGAACCCAGGAGGCAGAGGTTGCAGTGAGCCCAGCTTGCGCCATTGCACTTCAGCCTGGGTGATAAAAGCAAGACTCTGTCTCAATAAATAAATAAATAAGGGTAATTTTTAGTTTCCTCTTTGTGTGCTTTCAGGGGAATAATTTTTTTTTTTTTTTTTTTTTTGGATACAGGCTTTCATTAATCCCATTATAAAGTATATAATTATAGGGAGCCCCAAATTTAAAAAAAGATTAGCAAGGAAAAAGGACCATTGTTATAGGGGAGTGGGTATATTCTAGTCATTCAGGAAAGTTTGATGGACAGGCCTGTTACCGGCAGAATATATCCACATCCTACATCTGGAACCTGGGAATAGGTTATGTTACAAGGCAAGATAAATAAGGTTGCAGATGGACTTAAAGGGTGCTAACTAGCCACCTTTCAGACAGGGAGATTACCCTGAATTATCCAGGTGGGCCTGGTGCAATTACAAAGTTCCTTAAAAGTAGATGAGGGAGTTCCGAAGAAGAGAAACATGTGATGACAGAAACAGGTGGGGAATGAGGTGATAGAAGAAGAACCTGACTTGTCTTTTCTGGGTTTAAAGGTGTAGGATGGGGCTGGGCGCAGTGGTTCACACCTGTAATCCCAGCATTTGGGAGGCCGAGGCGGGTGGATCACTTGAGGTCAAGAGTTCGAGACCAGCCTGGTAAACATGGTGAAACCCCATCTGCTAAAAAATACAAAAATTAGCCGAGCGGCCGGGCGCAGTGGCTCAAGCCTGTAATCCCAGCACTTTGGGAGGCCGAGACGGGCGGATCACGAGGTCAGGAGATCGAGACCATCCTGGCTAACACGGTGAAACCCCGTCTCTACTAAAAAATACAAAAAACTAGCCGGGCGAGGTGGCGGGCGCCTGTAGTCCCAGCTACTCGGGAGGCTGAGGCAGGAGAATGGCATAAACCCGGGAGGCGGAGCTTGCAGTGAGCTGAGATCCGGCCACTGCACTCCAGCCTGGGTGACAGAGCAAGACTCCGTCTCAAAAAAAAAAAAAAAATTAGCCGAGCATGGTGGTGCACGCCTGTAATCCCAGCTACTCAGGATGCTGAGGCAGAAGAATCGCTTGAATCCAGGAGGTGGAGGTTGCAGTGAGCTGAGATGGTGCCACTGCACTTCAGCCCAGGCGACAGAGTGAGTGAGACTCCGTATCCAAAAAAGAAAAAAAAAAAGAAAAAAAAAGCAGGATGGGTTCATGAGCTAAGGACTCTGGGCAGCCTCTAAAAGCTGGGAAAGGCTATGAAAAAGAATTCCTCCTAGAGCCTCCAAAAAGCAACACAGTCTTCAACTTGTTGGTTTTAGCCCAGTGAGACCCACTTTAGACTTTTGACTTCTAGGACTTAAGATGCCACCCCCTGATCTTGAATGACCTTTCACTGTGTCTCAGCAATAAGGTTGTCTTAGTCCGTTTTGGCTGCTATAATAGCTGCTATTACAGGCATGAGCCACTGCGCCCGGCATATTTTCCTAATAACATTTTCTTTTCTCTAGCTTACTTTATTGTAGGAGTATTGCATATAACACATATACCATTCTATATATGTGTTAATCGACTTTATGTAATCAATAAGGCTTCCATTCAACAGTAGGCTAGTAAATATTTAGGGAGTCAAAAGTTAAACGTGGAGTTTTGACTGCATGGTGGGTTGTTGCCCCAGCTCCATGTTGTTCAAGGGTCAACTGTACGTATATCAGACAAAATAGAATTTCAGTCAAAAACTATAAGAAAAGCCAAAGAAAGTCATTATAGAATTATAAAGGGATCAATTCATGAAGAAGATGTATCAATTGTAAATACGTATGTACCCAACATTGGATCAGGTAAATATATAAAGCACACATTACGAGATCTGAAGGGACAAATAGACTGCAATACAATAATAGAAGGGGACTTCAAATCCTACTTTCAACAAAGGACAACTTATTCAGCAGAAAATCAATAAGGAAACACCGGAATTGAATTTTACTTTAGACCAAATGGACCTATCAGATGTATACAGAGCATTGCACCCAACAGCAGCAGAATACATATTCTTCTCTAGCACACATGAAACATTCTCCAGGACAGATAACATATTAGGCCAAATAACAGGCCTTAAGAAACTTAAGGCAACTGAAATCCTATCGAGCATCTTTTTCAATCAAGTGGTATTAAGCTAGAAATCAATAACAGGAGGAATTTAGGTAAATTCACAAATATGTGGAAATTAAACAACGTGATAATAAGTACCAGTAGGTCAAGGAAGAAATTAAAAGTTTAATTTTAAAATATTTTGAAATAAATGCAAAAGGAAACAACATCTCAAATCTTGAGAAACACAGGAAAAGCAGTTCTAAGAGGGAAGTGTATAGCAATAAACACCTACATTAAGAAAGGAGAAAGACCTTAAACAAACATTACTTCTCAAGAACCCGAAAAAGAACAAATGAAGCTCATAGTTAATGAAAGGAAGAATAAAGGTCAGAGTAAAAATAAATGGAGACTAGAGAAACCGTATGGGAAGATTAACTAAACTAAGAGTTGATTTTTTGAAAAGACAAACAACATTGAAAAACCATGAGACTTTGAAAGACAAAAAAGGGAAGACTCAAAAATCAATGAAACCAGAAATGAAAATGGAGACAACTCATACCACAGAAATACGAAGAATCACGAGACTATGATGAACAATTAGATGCCAAAAAAATTGGATAACCTAGAAGATTAGAAGATTAATTCCTAGAGACACACGACCTACCAAGACGGAATCATGAAGAAACAGAAAAATCTGATCAGTAATGAGTAAAAAGATTGAATAAGTAATACAGTCTCTGATGAAAGAACAGCCTAGGACTTGATGATGGCTTCATTGCTGTATTCTACCAAATATCCACAAAATACCACTTCTGAAACTCTTCCAAAAAGTTATAGAGGAAGGAATACTCCCAATTTGATGCAGTATTATTCACAATACCCAAGGGGAAAACAAACAAACAAAAAATCAACCTACATGTTAATCAGTAGAGGAATGGGTAAAGCAAATGTGGTATATATCACAATAAAATACTATTCAGTCTTAAAAACCAAGAAAATCCAGTCATTGGTGATAACATGGGTGAACCTAGAGGATATTATATTAAGTGAAATAAGCCAGGCATAGAAAGGTCCACCTGCATTATCTCACCTATTTAAGTGTCAAAAAGCTCAACTCATATAAGTGAAGAGTGGAATGATGGTCACCAGAGGCTGGACAGGGGTGGGAACAGGGAGATGAATGGCTACAAAGGCTAGAGAGGAGGAATAAATTCTGCATATCTGTTTTATAACCTGGTGACTATAATGAATAACAATGTGTATTTGAAAATTGCTGAGAGATGTTAAATGTTCTAATCACAAAAATAACTAGTAAGGTGAAGGATGTGTTATTCACTTTGGTTTCATCACTCCATAACGCAAACACGTATCAAAACATAATGTTGTACATAATAAGCACATAATTTGTTATCTATTGAATAAAAATTAAAAAGGATGTCATTTTAATAAACAAAACAACAATAATCCAAATAATTAAATAAAAAGAAAAATACAGAACTATATGTGGCCCATAAATCACAATATTTACTGCCGAACCTTTTACAGAAAAAATTTGCCAACTCCGTCCTAGATCCAGAACTCATATTCAAAATCAAACCACATTGCTTCTCACTGTGCACGCAAAACAAGTGGGGAAAAAAAAAAAAAACTCTGAAGCTGTCAGCTTCAAAGAAAACCTAGTAAACAGAACAAATTTCAATGTATTGATTACTTGGAAAACATTTATACCTTTGACGACACAGAAGTTTGCTCAAACTCCACTCTTACAAGCCTCACAAAGCTGACAACCTTGTCACATAGTCAAACCATCTACTTTCTGGCTGTGATATGAAAATCAGGCCTAGGGAAAAGACTAAAGATAGGTGGTGTTTGATTCCACTTAAAAAATGAATCCTTTCCTCGGCAAACCACATTCTAATATCAAGCACTAATGTTAAGCTCCCGGAGGTATTTTCCTATATCATCAGATTCTTAGAAGAGCAGGGCACACAGAAAGAGCTACACAGTTTGCCAAAGGGGCACATGAATAACATTCAGAAGAGAGACTTGGTCAATGGGGAGTACATTGAGGGATATCCCTGTATGAAACCCCCACAGCTCTTTGGAAAGGATGACTGGGATAAGTTGTTATAGTGAGAATATTTAGGGGCAAGGAAAGTAGTCGTGGCTTATAAACACTAATCGCTTAACTCACTTGAACCTTGATTTTCAGATGGGTAAATGATTCTTCCTCTCAAAGGGTGCTTTTTTCGGAAGGATGTTGGTTTAGGGGAAAGAGGAGGATAAGAATGAGAAGCTAGGGTCTTTCTAGGTGCACAGCCTACTTTAGAAAATACCTCATAAGCACACCTGCCCTCAGGCCATATCTATAACAATCAGAAGTCAGAGGGCACTGGGAGAGAGTGTTTCAGAGATTCCTGGGGTCTACACTGTATTAACAGGTTGTAGATTGTGTAGCTGTCCTCCCTGTATATGGATGGTCACCCTGCATGGGTCCCATTGCCGCCAAGATACTTGCACACCTGTCACAACTATGGGGACAGAGCAGGCACATCAACCCCACACACGCCCACGCAAGTGCGTCTTCTACGCGCACATCAGGTCCCGGGTACCTCTGCTGATGTCAACGCACATGTACACATAGACACATATTTCCACATGTGCTGGAGCACTGACTGGCAAAAATGGCCAAAATGCCAAGTGATGCCTGTACATACCGACAGTTGTTTTGAGGTTGCTTCCTTTTACGTCTGAGGGGAGTGTGAATTTTACTTCTGAACTTGTCCTTCAAGCCGTGATGGCCCAGCAGAGAAGCATTAATTCACCTTACCCTATTGGTCTTCCCTTTGCATCAAACATTCTTAGAAAAATAACAAGTCATAAAACAAATTGTATTTACCCACACATGGAACCTGTGAATTCAGAATTAATTGGTTGTAACTCAACATCCGTGGGCTTGGATGTTTGCCCCGTCTAAATCTCAAGTTGAGCGGTCACCCCCAGTGCTGGAGGTGGGGCCTGGTGGGAGGTGTTTGGGTCATGGAGGCAGATCCCTCATGGCTTGGTGCTGTCTTGGCCATGGTGAGTGAGTTCTTACAAAATCTGGTCATTTAAAAGTACGTGGCACCCCCCTGCACCTCCCACCACTGCTGTGTCCCAACCTTACCCCTCCTTTTGCCATGTGGGACATGCCTGCTCCCACTTCACCTTCCAAGTAAGGTGGAGTAAAACCTCCTGAGGCCTCCCTAGAAGCCAAGCGGATGCCAGATGTTGATGCTTCCTTATCAGTCTTCAGAACCACGAGCCAATGTAATCTTTATAAATGACCCAGTCTCAGGGATTTCTTGATAGCAATGTAAGAATGGCCCACCCGAGTGGGTGCTCTCAGAATGATGTTCCCTTCCTAGCACCTCTCAGGGCATAGCACCTGGAATTATCCACAATCCGTGATCACAGGCTGCCCTGAGCTGTTTCTATTCAGTTTCCCCCCCCCCCGGCTGGGTTATAAACAACATACAGGTAGCAGCTGTGTCCTTTTAGTTATTCTCTCCTTTTTTGTGCTAATATCACAGAGTGTGGCGTACTGCAGACACTTAAAAAGTCTGATTTTGACTCAAAAGTCTGGTCTTCAAAATTTATCTGAAGGACACAACTACAGTCATTCACAAATGTTTGTGCAAGAATATTCAGGAAATTTTTATCTGTGAATTTTCTTTAGAATAGAGATAAGATTCACATGCAGTTGTAAGAGACGATACAGTGAAAGAGATCCTGTTTACCTCTTACCTGATTTACACCAATGATGGTGGAACTACAGTATAATACCACAACTAGGACACTGTCACTGATGCAATCAATTGATATTATTCCACTTCTCCAGAGAATAATTTTTTTAAATTTAATCTGTCCTGTACTGTCAGATTTTTTTTTTTTTTTCTTTAGACAGAGTCTCACTCTGTTGCCCAGGCTGGAGTGCAGTGGCATGCTCGGCTCACTTCAAGCTCCGCCTCCCGGGTTCACACCATTCTCCTGCCTCAGCCTCCCGAGTAGCTGGGACTACAGAGGCCCGCCACCTCGCCTGGCTAATTTTTGTATTTTTAGTAGAGACGGGGTTTCACCGTGTTAGCCAGGATGGTCTCGATCTCCTGACCTCGTGATCCGCCCGCCTCGGCCTCCCAAAGTGCTGCGATTACAGGCATGAGCCTGTAATCATGAATGCTAACTAAAAATAACTTTCCAAGCCTGATGTTAAGCATGAATTTATTTTAATCAGCAAAATTAGCAAAAACGATTCTAAGACACATAAGAAGAAAATGTTCCCTCTTTACCAGCAACTAGGGAAATAGAGACATGATTCTGCATCAGAAATCAAGTTTAAAGAATCCAATCTTGGCCGGGCGCGGTGGCTCAAGCCTGTAATCCCAGCACTTTGGGAGGCCGAGGCGGGTGGATCACGAGGTCAGGAGATCGAGACCATCCTGGCTAACATGGTGAAACCCCGTCTCTACTAAAAATACAAAAAACTAGCGAGAGGCGTGGTGGTGAGCCTAGTCCCAGCTACTGGGAGGCTGAAGGCAGGAGAATGAGGCGTGAACCTGGGGCCCAGACTTGCAGTGAGCCACAGGGTAGCCCACTACACACTCCAACCTGGAGTGACCTGTAGCCGAGACTCTGTCTCAAAAAAAAAAAAAAAAAAGAATCCAAATCTGAAAGAGATATAGAGTGAGAATATTAGCAAAAGACTGAATCATGTGTTCTATGTCATATGGAAGACTTATGTAATTATTTCAAATTATTGCCATCTTAGTCATTTCATGTATTTGGAGTTCATATATCTTGGATTTGTTACTTGTACATATAATCATGGAAATATTACTTGTAATAGTATATATTTGGAAGGCATCAGACGTCACTGATTATCATTCTCTGTCAAAGAAACATTAAAATCATTGAAAATCTAATTCTCAAAGGCTCTCTTTCTTTCTTTTTTTATTTTTATTTTTTTTGAGACAAAGTCTGGCTCTGTTGCCCAGGCTGGAGTGCAGTGGCGCGATCTCGGCTCACTGCAACCTCTGTCTCCCAGGTTCACACCGTTCTCCTGCCTCAGCCTCCCGAGTAGCTGGGACTACAGGCGCCCGCCACTATGCCCGGCTAATTTTTTGTATTTTTAGTAGAAATGGGGTTTCACTGTGTTCGCCAGGATGGTCTCGATCTTCTGACCTTGTGATCCGCCCGCCTCGGCCACCCAAAGTGCTGGGATTACAGGCGTGAGCCACCGAGCCCAGCCTCTTTCTTTATAATCTGCTGTCATGGGATTAGTTTGAAATGGTGTATCTCTAATCCTATAAGGTGTAAATATGTGAGGCTTTTCAAAGCAAGAGAAAGATAACTGGTCTGCCTCTCTCTTCCCCACATGTACACAAATGTAATGTGACCCATGGCTGAGTTGGATTTCTTTCACAAACTAAGATTTAAAGAGTCTTTAACTCATTTACATGATCAATTAGCAGGATTTAATGCTCCAGAAACACACACACACACGTGTTTAGTGGGGGAGTGGGAGACAAGACACATACCTAGAAAATGTTAACAGTAAGTATATCTGGATAGCACAGTTAGGAGTAGTTTTGAGTGTCTTCTTTATGAGCTCCTAGAGAACTAATTTTTTTATACCAGGCCTGCGTTAATTGCATTATAAGAAATATAACTTGCTGGGCGCAGTGGCTCATGCCTGTAATCCCAGCACTTTGGGAGGCCAAGGTAGGCAGATTGTGAGGTCAGGAGTTTGAGACCAGCCTGACCAACATGGTGAAACCCTGTCTCTGCTAAAAATACAAAAATTAGCCAGGTGTGGTGGCATGTGCCTGTAATCCCAGCTACTCAGGAGGCTGAGGCAGGAGAATCACTTGAACCCAGGAGGTGGAGGTTGCAGTGAGAGCCAAGATTGTGCCACTGCACTCCAGCCTGAGTGACAGAGTGAGACTCCATTTGGAAAAAAAAAAAAAGAAATATAACTTAAGGAAGTTCTAAATTAAAAAAAATGATTACTCAAGGTAAAAAAATCAGAGTTATGAAGGTGCTGGTACCTTGTAGTTATTAATAAATGTTTGAATGGATAGGCTTGTGGTAAGCAGAATAAGTGTATCTCATAAATGTCCGCACCCTAATTCATGAATGTGGGAATATGTGGTGTGGCACGACAAATTTCAGTTGCAGCTGGACTGAAGTTGCTAATCAGCTAACAGTAAGATTGGCGGGCATGGTGGCTCAAGCGCCTGTAATCCCAGCACTGGGAGAGGCGAGGCAGGTCGCGAGGTCAGCGAGTCGGAGACCATCTGTTAACAGAACCCGTCTCTACTAAAAATACAAAAAACTAGCCGGGCTAAAGGTGGCGGAGGCGCCTGTAGTCCCAGCCGGGAGGCTGAGGCAGGAGAATGGCACGTAAAACCGGGGCCGGGCTGCATTGAGCTGAGATCCGGCCACTGCATTCCAGCCTGGGCGACAAGCGGGAACTCCGTCTCAAAAAGACAGGGAGATTATCCTGAATTGTGCCAGTGGGCCCAGTGTAATCACAGGGTATTAGAAGTAGATGAGGGGGGTCAGAAGAAGAAAAAGAAGGGTGAGAGGCGGGTAGCGGTGGCTCAAACCTATGAAAATCAGCACTTTGGGAGGCGTGGGTGGATCATGAGGTCAGGGTCCAGAGACCATCCTGGCTGCTTTATAGGTGAAACCCGTCTCTACTAAAAATGTCCCTAAAAACCCGAAGGCGTGGTGGCCTGTAGTCCCAGCTACCAGGAGGCTGAGGCAGGAGAATAAGTGAACCTGGGGCCGGAGCTTGCAGTGGGCGAGATCCCAGCCACCTCCCAACCTGGGTGACACAATGAGACTCGTCTCAAAAAAAGAAAAAAGAGAATTGAGGACAGAGGCAGGAGATGGAAGTGAGGTGATGTGAGAATGACTTGTCCTTGCTGGCTTTGGTGATGCAGAGTTGGGTTGGAAGCCAAGGGTGCCAGCCTCTAAAAGCCAGGAAAGGAAGGAAAAGAAGCCACTTCTAGAGTCTCCAAAAGCAAAGCAACCTTTACATCTCGGGTTTTTTTTTTTTGTTTTTTATTTTGAGGCAGTCTAGTGGAGTGCATGTGGATGTCACTGGCTCCTCCAATTCTCTCCAGGCACTTCCTGCCCATTGTTATGACTGTAGAAACCCGAGGGTTTCACGGATGATCTCGTGATATGGTGTATGTATCTGATTTTAGCCGGACCTACTTGACTTCTGATGGCTTAAGATACATTTTGCTGTTTTCAACTACTAAATCTGTGATGGTTTAATTGTTACAGCAGCAGAAAGAAACTGACGGTAAGCCTAATACTGGAAAAACAAAGTGATTGATGCAAATGTCACCTCCCTGATTGTGAAGGTCCTTTCACTGTGTCTTGGCAATCCTTATGGAATGAGGCAGAAGCAGTTCTAAAAGGGAAGTTTAAAGGAGTAAACATCTACATTAAAAAAGAAAGACCTCAAACACCCTAACATCACACCGAAAGGAACTACTAAAAGAAGATCAAACTAAGCCTAAAAAAGAACAAAGTTAATAGTTAAGGTAAAAGCAGAAATAAGAGTAGAATAAAAATAGAAAAACATCAATGCAACTAAGAGTGGATTTTTGAAAATATAAACCATTCACAAATGTTTAACTAGACTAACAGTGAAAGAATGAGAGAATGTTCAAATAAAAATATTGGAAATAAGAAACATTACCATTCATACCACAGAAAAACACAGGACCACAAGAGATTACTATGAAAATTTCTACGCCAAAAAATTGAATAATGTTGAATAAATGAATAAATTCCTAGTAATATACAATCTACCAAGATTGAATGATGAAGAAATACAAAATCTGAACACACTAACAACAGGTAAGGAGGTTGAATAAGCAATAAAATATCTCCCATGAAAGACCAGAACCTGATGCCCTCACTGGTGAATTCTACCAAACATTTGAAAACCTAATACAATGCTTCTCAAACTCTTCCAGAAAATTCAGGAGAAGGGATTATCTCCAAGCTCATTTTATAAGACCAGCATGACCAAACCAAACAAGGACACTGCAAGACAAGAAAAATCACTGGCCAATACCTTTGATAAACATAAAAGCAAAAATCCTCGGCAAAATACTAGCAAACTGAACTCAGTAGCATATAAAAAGGATCATTCACCATGATCAAGTGAGATTTATCCCAGGAATGCAAGTATGGTTCAACATATACATATCTATAAATCTGATATAGCACATTAACAGAATGAAGGATAAAATCCATATGATCATCACAATAGATGCAGAAAAAGCATCTGAAAAAATTCAACAGCCTTTCCTAATAAAAACTCTCAACAGATTAGGTATTGAGGAATGTACCTCAATATAATAAATGTGATATAACACAAGCACATAGCTAACATCATAATCAATGGTGAAAAGTTGAAATATCAGGAACAAGACGAAGATTCCCACTCTTACCACTTCTAATCAATGTAGTACTAGAAGCCTTAGGCAGAGCAATTAGGAAAGAAAAAGAAATAAAAGCCAATCAAATAGGAAGTGAAGAAGTTAAACTGTTCCTGTTTGTAGATGACATGATCTTATTCATATAGAAAACCCTAAAAGCTCCACCAAAAAATGATTAGAAATAATAAATGAATTCAGTAAAGTAGTAGTACGCAACATCAACATTAAAAAAATCAATAGTATCCCTTACAAAATCAATGTGCAAAAATCACAAGCATTCCTATACACCAATAACAGAGAGCCAAATCATGAGTAAACTCCCATTCACAATTGCTACATAGAGAATAAAATACCTAGGAATCCAACTTACAAGGGATGTGAAGGACCTCTTCAAGGAGAACTACAAACCACCACTCAACGAAATAAAAGAGGGCACAAACAAATGGAAGAACGTTCCATGCTCATGGACAGGAGAATCAATATCATGAAAATGGCCATACTGCCCATGGTAATTTATAGATTCAATGCCCTCCCCATCAAGCTACCAATGACTTTCTTCATAGAATTGGAAAAAACTACTTTAAAGTTCATATGGAACCAAAAAAGAGCCCGCATTGCCAAGACAATCCTAGGCAAAGGGCGAAACTGGAGGCATCCACTGACAAACTATACTCCAAGGCTACTGTAACCAAAACAGCATGGTACTGGTACCGGCAGAGATATATAGACCAATGGAACAGAACAGAGGCCTCAGAAATAACATCACACATCTACAGCCATCTGATCTTTGACAAACCTGAGAAAAACAAGAAATGGGGAAAGGATTCCCTATTTAATATATGGTGCTGGGAAAACTGGCTAGCCATAAGTAGAAAGCTGAAACTGGATCCCTTCCTTACACCTTATACAAAAATTAATTGGATGGTTCAGGACTTAAATGTTAGACCCTCCCAGAAGCATGAAACCCCTAGAAGAAAACCTAGGCAATACCATTCAGGACAAACTTGGAGCAAGGACTTCAGGACTAAAAACACAAAAAGCAATAGCAGCAGGCAAAATAGACAAATGGGATCTAATTAAACTAAAAGAGCTTCTGCACAGCAAAAGAAACTACCATCAGAGGGAACAACCTACAGAATGGGAGAAAAATTTTGCAATCTACCCATCTGACAAAGGGCTAATAGCCAGAATCTACAAAGAACTCAAACAATTTACAAGAAAAAAACAACCCCATCAAAAAGTGTGCCAAGGATATGAACAGACACTTCTCAAAAGAAGACATCTATGCAGCCAACAGACACATGAAAAAATGCTCATCATTGCTGGTCATTGGAGAAATGCAAATCAAAACCACAATGAGATACCATTGCATGCCAGTTAGAATGGCAATCATTAAAAAGTCAGGAAACACAGATGCTGGAGAGGATGTGGAGAAATAGGAATGCTTTTACACTGTTGGTGGGAGTGTAAATTAGTTCAACCATTGTGGAAGACAGTGTGGCGATTCCTCAAGGATCTAGAACTAGAAATACCATTTGACCCAGCAATCCCATTACTGGGTATATACCCAAAAGATTATAAATCATGCTAATACAAAGACACATTCACACGTATGTTTACTGCGGCACTATTCACAATAACAAAGACTTAGAACCAACCCAAATGTCCATCAATGATAGACTAGATTAAGAAAATGTGGCACATATACACCATGGAATACTATGCAGCCATAAAAAAGGACGAGTTCATGCCCTTTCCGGGGACATGGATGAAGCTGTCCCTCAGAAACCATCATTCTGAGCAAACTATCACAAGGACAGAAAACCAAATACCGCATGTTCTCACTCATAGGTGGGAATTGAACAATGAGATCATTGGACACAGGGCAGGGAATATCACACACCCTCCTTTTGGACAGTGGGGGCTGAGGGAGGGATAGCATTAGGAGAAATACTTAACGTAAATGATGAGTTGATGGGTGCAGCAAACTAACATGGCACATGTATACCTATGTATCAAACCTGCATGTTGCGCACATGTACCCTAGAACTTAAAGTATATAAAAAAAAATCAATAGTATCCCTATACACTAACAACTATTTGAAAAAGAAATCGAGGCTGGGCATGGTGGCTAATAGACAAATGAATTGCATCAAATTAAAAAACTTCTGCACAGCAGAGCAATCAACAGAGTGAAGAGAGAACCTATGGATTAGAAGGAAATATTTGCAAACCATACATCTGATAAGCAGTTAATATTCACGATATATAAGAAACTCACACAACTCAAGAGTGTGAAAAAAAATGTGATTAAAAATTGGGACAAAGGCAGGGCATGGTGGCTCACACCTGTAATCCCAGGACTTTGGGAGGCTGAGATGGGAAGATAACTTGAAGTCAGGAGTTCGAGACCAGCCTGGCCAACATGATGAAACCCCATCTCTACTAAAAATACAAAAATTAGCCGGGCATGGTGGCGGGTGCCTATAATCCCAACTACTTGGGAGGCTGAGGCAGGAGAATAGCTGGAACTTGGGAGGTAGAGGTTCCAGTGAGCTGAGATCATGCCATTGCACTCCAGCCTGGGGGTCAAGGGCAAAACTCCATCCCAAAAGAAGAAGAAGAAGAAGAAGAAGAAGAAAAAAATATATATATATATATAAAATAGTATATTTGAAAATCGCTAAGAGAATAGAGTTTACATGTTCTCATGACAGAAATAATTACTGAGGGGATGGATACGTTCATCAGCCTGATTTAATCATCTCATAATATATACAAATATCAAAACGTGTACACAATAAATACAATTTGTATTTGCCAATTATATAAAAATTTTAAAAAACATGTCAAAAAAATAAATACTACAATAATAAAAAATAAACAAAAGACCAAAGATACCTGGTGTTTCCTTCCACCCAAAAATAAATCCCTTCCTGACCAAACCACACTGGAATATAAAGTGCTAGAATTAATCTCTTCTATACCATCAGATTCTTAGACAATTTGTAGACACTTTAGAAGAGGGTGGGTCAATGGAGAATACACGGAGGAATGACCTCCACAGCCCTGTCCCTCCCTTGGGGAAGAATTAGTGGGATAAATGGCTATTTGGGAAGATAAGGGCCCAGGGAAAGTAAATAGTCTTAAGTTGTATAAACACAAATCACTGAATGAACAAAAAGGTAACTCACCTGAAACTTGACTTTAGGACGGATACAGTTCGTCTTCCTCCTCTGGGATGCTTTTCCTGAAGGCCAGTTGGCCCGAGGGGAAAAGGAAGATAAGAATGAGACACCAGGACCTTTCTGGATCACAAGCTACGTTAGAAAATAGCGAACGCGTCCGGGCGCGGTGGCTCACGCCTGTAATCCCAGAACTTCGGGAGGCCGAGGGGGCGCGGATAATGAGGTCAAGAGATGGAGACCATCTTTGCCAACATGGTGAAACCCCGTCTCTACTAAAAATACGGAAATTAGCTGGGTGTGGTGGCCTGCGCCTGTGGTCCCAGCTACTTGGGAGGCTGAGGCAGGAGAATCGCTTGAATCTGGGAGCCAAGATCGCACCACTGCACTCCAGCCTGGGCCACAGAGCAAGACTATGTCCCCCAAAAAAAAAAAGAAAGAAAGAAAGAAAACGGCAGGCACCTGTCCCCAGACCACAGTTAAAATCAATCAGAAATAAGAGAGCACAGGCATCTGGGTTTTTCAGAGAAATGCTGGAAAACTCTAGGAATTGGGGTTCTGAAACACGGAGCTGCCCCTCTCACCGCCTCCCATGTCAGGTACCTCTATCTTCCCCAAAAGGAATTCTATTCCCGAGGTTACTTCCTCTTGTCGTCCAGGTAGGGTGCATGGAGAGCACTTCTGGCTCCAAAATTGTCATCTCGTGACTACTTGTGAAGCCTTCTTCTTGGTCATTTTCACAACAGCGTCGAGGCTTTCACGTCACTTTGCAACCACTGCTCCCTAGCAGGTACCACGTGGCTGGAAGGCGAAGGCACAGGAAGCCACGGAGACACTAGAAAGACAGGTGATAGGGTCGCACACACCTGTGCTCACTCAAAAGGCCATGCATCCAGGCCCGATCCCAACCCGTCACAGCTACACACTCGCTGGTCCTTTCACACCCACGAACGCTCACACCAGAGGGACACTGCCTGACCCGGTCAACCCGACAGAAGTGCAAAGGCACATTTCAGAGACAAGGAGACCCGTCCTGGCCGTGTCACCCCTGCAGAGCCCACCAGCATTGACCTCGCACTGAGCGGAGGTGCAGAGACACAGCCCGGCTGCGTCACCCCTACAGATGCCCTTACAGCCCGGCGCTATGGCCCTCATAGACGTCCACACACACCTGTGTCAGTTTAAGGGGACAGAGCCCGGCCGCATCAACCCTGCATGCATCACAGCTACAGGAAAGGGGCTTGTTCGCATTATCCCCACAGATGAAGACAATTATCTCAGTCACTGGGCCACGGCGGGGCCCCCGCCAGGCAGCCTCTCACTCATTCACACACACATACACACACACTCCCACTTCCCTGCCCGCCGCTCCCGAAGCCTCAGGCTGAAGCTTTTTCATTTTAGGGCCTCCTGGTCCCAAGTGGCTCCCTCACCGCCATTCCCCGCGGAACCCTGCCCTGGCTTCCTCCTGGGAGGCAAACAGCTCCCGGCTCGAGGCCTAACCACACCCAGGACATCAGGAGGTGAAACAAAGTCTCAGGCGCAGGTGGGATATGGTCCTAGCAAAACCATTTTTTTTTTTTTTTTTTTTGAGACGTAGTCTGGCTCTGTCGCCCAGGCTGGAGTGCAGTGGTGCGATCTCAGCTCACTGCAAGCTCCGCCTTCCGGGTTCACGCCATTCTCCTGCCTCAGCCTCCCGAGCAGCTGGGACTACAGGCGCCCGCCACCGCGCCCGGCTAATGTTTTGTCTTTTTTAGTAGAGACGGGGTTTCACCGGGTTAGCCAGGATGGTCTCGATCTCCTGACCTCGTGATCCGCCTGCCTCGGCCTCCCAACGTGCTGGGATTACAGGCGTGAGCCACCGCGCCTGGCCCAAAACCATTTCTAAATATCCCGCGAGCATGAAGCACGCCTCTCAGCCCGGCCACCCGGCTCGCTCCTCATTGGACTGTGCCCCAAGGCCCTCTGGGAAATGTTGTCCGTAACCAGAGAAGCTTCGACGTAGCTGGAAGGGCGTCCGTCAGTGTTTCCCAGCATGCAACTCTACACGGTGCTAATAGAGCCGTGACCCAGAGGCCTCGGGGAAATGTAGTCCGTAACCCGGGAATCCACAGAGTTGGAAGCGGCCGTCAGGGTTTCCCAGCATGCAACTCTACGCGGCCCTAAAGACGTCGTGCCTTGAGGGCTTCTGGGAAATGTAGCCCATAACCCGGGAATCGACGTATCTGGAAAGGCGCCCATCAGTGTTTCCCAGCATGCAACTGCACACGGCCCTAATGGAGCCATGCCCCAGAGACCTCTGGGAAATGCCCACTGCCCTGGAATCCTCAGTGCTTGAAGCGCTGCTCTCAGAATGTACTTCTTCGGTGTTTCCTTCCACTGTTATAGCAGCTGCTCCCCATAGACTTCTGGGGAAGAGTATTTCAGATTGGGAGAATCTTCAAATGCTGGAGGCCCTGTCGGCCTTCTCTCGCCCTGAAATTTTGCTTGTCCTAAGGCGCACCACAAAAAATTCCTGGGAAAAGTGGTTCAGGCTCTGGGAGACTACAGTTCTAATTGCTTACAACTTGCATTTGCGATCCGTCCATAGGGAAGGCGTGTCCCCGCGTCCTGCTGGGAAGGAAATATAGTCTGAAACGACCAGAAATCACGCCTGTAACAGCGCTTTGGGAGGCTGAGGCAGGTATATCACCTGAGGTCAGGAGTTCGAGACCCTCCTGCCCAACATAGTGAAATCCCATCGCTACTAAAAATGCAAAAATTAGCCAGGCATGGTGGTGTGTGCCTGTAATCCCAGCTACTTGGGAGTCTGAGGGAGATAGCTTGAACCTGGGAGGCAGAGGTTGCAGTGAGCCGAGATCGCGCCACTGCACTCCAGCCTGGGCGACAAGAGCAAAACTCTGTCTCAAAATAGTAATAATACACCCAGAAAGCTTAAAAGCTCTGATTTGGGAAAAGTTCAAAAATTTCCCAGCACGCAACACGGCCCTCCTTCAAAAAGAGCTGTGCCTCCAGAGGGTTCTTGGAAATACAGCCACAAGCTGGAAATGCCTCTAGAAAGTGTTAGGTAGGGTATTCACGCGTGAGATTCTGGGGACGTTTCAGCACTGCCCTTCCCCCCAAGTAGATTGGGGAGCTCCAGGCGCGTGTGTAGGGACCTTGAGTAGGTCCCACGGGAGTGACCCAGTCCTGACCGGGTCTGTGTCAAGGCTGTCTCTGTAAGGGCAGGACTTTGCGTTTTTTCTGATGTTCTCCCAGGCTTGAGAGCACCGCCTGGCTCTTGGAATGTCTCTGTGAGTGTTATCTTGGTATGGGCGGGAGGGGCCTGGGCTGTATGGCTTGCTGCCCGGTAGGATATTGACAAGATGTTCTTAGGATCAGGCGGTTTGGCCCTTTTTCTGGTGGGATGTCATCAGGGTGTTCCTTGGACCTTTGCCCAGAAAGATATGATAGGGATGGTTTTTTAGTTGGTCCTTTTCCTGGTAGGATATGATGAGAATATTTCTTTAATTGGGTCTTTGTCCGCCTTGTAGTCAGGTTGTTAGGCAGGATGTTTCTCACTGCCCGAACCCCTGTGAAATGTTTCACTTTGACCAAGGTCTGTGAAAGAGCAGGAGGCTTACAAAATGGTGCAATTTAGACTAACACTGGGGTGGGAGGTGCTTTGTCCTCAAAAATATATGCTGTTGTTGGGAGAGAACCATTGGTGGGTGTGACTGGATTTGTGATTGTGTGGACTCATCAGGGAGCCTCCTGGAGTTGAGGAAAGGGAGGGCGCCTGTGAGGTTTTTGGCCATGATTATGACATGGATGAGATTGTATGTTTCTATGAATGTGTGGGTAAGACTACTGTATAAGTCACCCTTGACATAAGTAACTCCATCTTAGAAAAAGACTCCATCTTGTATTCCACAGGGCACTTTGCCAACAAGGACAAGATGTTTTGATTAATAAATAAATAATAAAGACTGCATCCAATCAGATAAGGGCATAAACAAGCACATTCTACCACCATCTGTCCTCCCCAGAGGACTCTGTGGCCATAAAAGGAGGAGTGGCTTGAAATAATCATCTTAACTGACAACCATCCTGCTGTCATTTGTGATGAGCACTTGGCATCTGCTGCTGAAGCCTCAAAGACTTCTCCTTGTGAGACCAATGGGCCTGCCCAGCCCTGACCAAGAGATTCTTTTTGTCTTTGTTCCTCTCCCTAGATTGACTTGTTAACCCTTTCTCCTATCTCTTTTCTCTTAGTGTTAAACATTACTTTGTTTATTGTGAAATGTTTAATCTATAACATTTATATATATTGATTAAGTACACTACTATGTATGGTTTGCCATATTGACTGACTCGTGAAGTGTCTTGAACCTGTGTGCTTATGGCTCTGACTAGCAAGTGGAAGGGGCAGTACCAAAGAGAATTGCTCGTCAGGGTTCTCCAGAGAGACAGAACTAATAGGATATGTGTCTATACGAAAGGGAGTTTATTAGGGAGAATTGGCTTACATGATCACAAGGCCAAGTCCCATGACAGGCCATCTGCAAGCTGAAGAAAAAAGAAGCCAGTAGTGGCTCAGTCCAAGTCCAAAAGCCTCAGAAGCAAGGGAGCCAACTGTGCAGCCTTTGGCCTGTGGCCAGAGGCCACACAGCCCCCGGCAAACCACCATTGTAAGTCTAAGAGTCCAACGACCAAAGAACCTGGAATCTGATGTCCAAGGGCAGGAGAAGTGGAAGGAAGCATCCAGCACAGGAGAAAGATGAAAGCCAGAAGATTCAGCAAGCAAAGGTATCCCACCTTCTTCTGCCTTCTATGTTCTACCCGAGCTGTCAGCCAATTGGATGGTGTCCACCAACATCAAGGGTGGGTCTTCCTGTCTCCATCCACTGACTCAAGCGTCAGTCTCCTCTGGCAACACCCGCACAGACACACCCAGAAACCTTTACCAGCTGCCTAGGCTTCCTTCAATCCAAGCAAGTTGACACTTAATATTAACCATCACATGCCTCTTTGGGAACTCCAGGCAGCTCATGGCTTTTGTGATTGAAATAGCATCAATCAAAGCCTGACACTGTGGAAAGATACAAAAGTGTGTGGACCTGGTTATCTCTGGACCATTGGTGGTTTGCTGGGGGCTCAGGCCTTTGGCCACAGGCTGAAGGCTGCACTGTTGGCTTCCTTGCTTCTGAGGCTTTTGGACTCGGACCGAGCCACCACTGGTTTCTTTCTTCCTCAGCTTGCAGATGGGTTATCATGGGACTTTGCCTTGTGATTGTGTGAGCAAATTCTCCCTAAAAAATTAGAGATAAACCAAATCTCAGCAGATTTGAACCTGCTTAGGGAGAGTGAGGACATAAACAGTCTCCTGGTCTGGGCTGAGTCGTCTGTTGATCTTGCAAGGAAGAATCTTTGATGTGGGTAGAAACTTTGGCAGCAGATGTCAAGTGCTTATGACAAATGACAGCAGGACGGTTGGCAGTTAAGATGGCCATTTTGAGCTGCTGAAGCCCAGCTTCTTTTATGGCCAGAGTCCTCTGGGGAGGACTGATAGTGGAAGAATGTGCTTGTTTATGTCCTTATCTGCTTGGATGCAGTCCTTATTATTTATTTACTAAGCAAAACATCTTGTCCCTGTTGGCAAAGTGCCCCATGAAATGTAAGATGGAGTCTTTTTCTAAGATGGAGTTACTTATGTCAAGGATGCTCCGTACAACTACTAACAGCTCTACAACTATTATACAAATCTATACAACAACTGTTTTCATTTTGATGGTTGTGCTATTGTGCGCATTTTCTAGTGGTTTTATAGAGCTCTGTTGGAGGATCTGTCCAATGGCATTGCAAGTCATTACTGTCTGTGATGATCTTAGCCCACTCTACCACGTGTGCCTGTGGCATTATATCTCTGTGAGTCTGTCGTTGTGAACATAAGCCCGGTCTCATCTGAAATAAAGTGAATAATGCTGTTTCTTTTGAGAACATCAAATTTGTTACAATTTGGCATACAAATTCTCAATTTATCTGGCACTAAAGTAGAGATTTCATATTGAATCAATATATTGTATTTTTATGGAGAAGTGTGTAAGTCAACACAACCTGTTTTTTAATCTTTAAATAAGAAAGAAGATAAAAAAGATGTCACTTTAATCCGACATAAGCAACAAAAAAGCAGCAGCTGCTTTGTCTCTTTCGCAAGTTGTAAGGAGTTAGCTTCCATTTTCCTGTGCCGTTTAGGGGCCTGGATAACTAGGTTTAAAAAGCTCTGGACTACGCATTTAACCTTCCTCTTGGACATAGGTTTAGGGCCTAGAATCAGGAAGTCAGGGACCCTCCTGGATGTTAGGTGAGGCATCTTGATCTTTTCATTCTCTGAACAAGAAAGGTTGACTCAGAAAACATAAGTATTATGTTTAAGAGTCTTCAGTTTATCCTTCAGAAACTACTTGCTTTTTTAAAAACCATACGCAATTAATACTTTTTTTTTTTTTTTTGAGACGGAGTCTCATTCTGTTGTCCAGGCCAGAGTGCAGTGGCACAATCTCAGCTCACTGCAATCTCTGCCTGCCAGGTTCAAATGATTCTCCTGCCTCAGCCTCCTGAGTAGCTGGGATTACAGGCATGCATCACCACACCTAGCTAATTTTTGTATTTTTAGTAGAGGCAGGGTTTCACCATGTTGGCCAGGCTGGTCTCGAACTCCTGACCTCAGGTGATCCGCCCACCTCGGCCTCTCACAGTGCTGGGGTTATGGGTGTGAGCCACCACGCCTGGCCCAATAAACACATATTTTAATGAGCAGTCTAAAATGCAAAACTAGCCTGCCACATCTTAGTAAGGACCTGGATTCTGAAGCCTCCCCAGAAATGAAGAAATGAATATCATGCAATATTTCTCTTTCTGTGTCTTCCTTATTTCTCTTGGCATAACATCTACCAGCTTTTTTCCTGTTGTCACAAATGGCAGGATTTCTGTGTTTTCATGGCTGAATAATATTTTAATGTGTATATATCACATTTTCTTTACCCTTTTGTCCTTTGAAGGAAATTTAGGTTGTTTCCATGTCTTGGTCATGGTGAATAATACTGCGGTGAACATTAAGGTGGAGATAGAAGCGGTTTAAAAGGAGCTCAAAAGAAGTCAGTGCAGCCAGGCGCAGCGGCTCATGCCTGTAATCCCAGCACTTTGGGAGGCCAAGGCGGGCGGATCACCTGAGGTCGGGAGTTCGAGACCAGCCTGACCAACATAGAGAAGCCCCGTCTGTACTAAAAATACAAAATTAGCCGAATGTGGTGGCGCATGCTTGTAATCCCAGCTACTCAGGAGGCTGAGACAGGAGAATTGCTTGAACCCGGGAGGCGGAGGTTGCAATGAGCCAAGATAGCGCCATTGCATTCCAGCCTTGGCAACAAGAACAAAACTCCATCTAAAAAAAAAAAAAAAAGTCAGTGCTCTACACTGAACAAAGGATGGAGGGTGATGGAAATGCCCCCATGTTAATATTACTCAAATGCTGCTGTCTTACTGAAGTTTGGTACTTTCTGTGGGATAGATAATTTTCACTTTGTTCTGTGGCTTTGGTAAATTTCAGAAGTCTAAAATGATTGATTTTAGTGACTTTGCTAGTATTTTCATCATTTTGCCGAGGAGACTTGGTTTCTTGTGGTTTGCATTCATCAATGTCAGAAGCTGATCTCTCTATTCAATCTTGCAGTTTTAAGTAATGCATTGAACAGTCACATAACAGAACGCTGAGCAGGAGAACTAAATTTCTAATGTAGTCAGAATGGCAGGCACTAAATGAATTATTTTACAATAAGCCTGTGTCCTTGTTATTAACTGTTCAGTGGAGAAGTTTGGAGTCTATAAACTTGTAATAAATGTGGCCTGTAAGAACTATAAATACTGGAAAGCTTCTCTGAGGATGTAATTTCTAATTTGATGAATAAAACGTTCTCTTTAATTAACTTGGCAAGGAGAAGGCTTTGGCTGGGCGTGGTGGCTCCCGCCTGTAATCCCAGCACTTTGGGAGGCCAAGGCGGGCGGATCATGAGGTCAGGAGATCAAGACCATCCTGGCTAACACGGTGAAACCCCGTCTCTACTAAAAAAAATACAAAAAATTAGCCAGGCATGGTGGTGGGCGCCTGTATTCCCAGCTACTCAGGAGGCTGAGGAAGGAGAATGGCGTGAACCCGGGAGGCGCAGCTTGCAGTGAGCCGAGATCATGCCACTGCACTCCAGCCTGGGTGACAGAGCAAGACTCCATCTCAAAAAAAAAAAAAAAGGAGAAGGCTTCAATAAAAAGAAAAACAACTATGCCTGGGGCGGAGCTGGTGTGGAAATAAGATGGCGGACACTGGACATCATTGAAGGCCTGGTGATGTGGTTTTAGTCCATGTGCCAAGAGCAAAAAGTTATTTAAAATACATTAGTTAGGGCTAGGCACGGTGGCTCACGCCTGTAATCCCAGTACTTTGGGAGGCCAAGGCGGGTGGATCACCTGAGGTCAGGAGTTTGAGACAAGCCTGACCGATATGGTGAAACCCCATCTTTACAAAAATACAAAAATTTTGCCAAGTGTGGTGGTGTGTGTCTGTAATCCCAGCAACTCAGGAGGCTGACGCAGGAGAATCCCTTGAACCTGGGAGGCAGAGGTTGTAGTGAGCTGAGATCACGCCACCGCACTCCAGCGTGGACAACAGAGCAGGACTCCCGTTCTCAAAAAAAAAAAAAAAAAAAAGAAAGAAAAAATATATTAGTTATTGGAGAATATCAGCATATATAAATGTGTTTTCAGGCAAAAATCACAATAATCTGGATACAGACACATGGAAATAGGAAGTTTTTTAAGGTGTTCAGGAGGGAGCTGTGAAATATAACTTAGTGATATTGGGGCATGATAATGGGAGAAAATATGTTAAGCCATGTATACCCTACCTGTGATTAGGAGTTTATATCCAAAATATATAAGGAACACCCACAACTCAAAAGCAAATATGGTCATAGTCGTAACCCTATTAAAAATGAGCAAAGGGGCTGGGTGTGGTGGCTCACGCCTGTAATCCCAGCACTTTGGGAAGCCGAGCAAAGTGGATCACCTGAGGTCAGGAGTTTGAGACCAGCCTGGCCAACATGGTGAAACCTCATCTCTACTGAAATACAAAAATTAGCTGGGTGTGGTGGCTAATCACACCTCCCTGGGAGGCGGAGGTTGCAGTGAGCCGAGATCGTGCCATTGCACTCCAGCCTGGGCAACAGAGCGAGAGTACATCTCAAAAAAACAAACAAAAAAAGAAGTGGGGCGGGGGGGGCGCCTGAATAGACTAATCATCAGGAAATGCGAATGAAAATCGCAGTGAGGTATCACTTCCCATGTCTGAGGATTGCTGGTATTAAAAAGACAAAAGAGGCCAGGCGCGGTGGCTCAAGCCTGTAATCCCAGCACTTTGGGAGGCCGAGGCGGGTGGATCACGAGGTCAGGAGATCGAGACCATCCTGGCTAACATGGTGAAACCCCGTCTCTACTAAAAATACAAAAAACTAGCCGGGCGTGGTGGCGGGCGCCTGTAGTCCCAGCTACTCGGAGGCTGAGGCAGGAGAATGGCGTGAACCTGAGAGGCGGAGCTTGCAGTGAGCCGAGATCGCGCCACTGCACTCCAGCCTGGGTGACACAGCGCGAGACTCTGTCTCAAAAAAAAAAAATAAATAAATAAAAAAATAAAAAAAAAAATAAAAAAAATAAAAAGACAAAAGAAATGAGGATGTGGAGGAAAAAAAAAAATACCCCTGTACACTGTTGTTGGGACAGTCAGTTGGCAGAGCAATTATTTCTTAAACAATTATAAAAAGCATCGAGTTGCTTTTATAATCTAACTTTACTCAAAACAATATGAGAATTAAGATTCTTTTTAATTTAAAAAATCAAAATGGCCATACAATCCAGCAATCCCACCTCTGAGTGTGTATCTGAAGGAAATGAGTGTTTCCAAGAGATATCTGCACCCCCACGCTTGCTGCAGTGTTACTCACATGAGCCAAAGCACGTCACCATGTGAGTGTCCTTCATGATGCACGGATGAAGACGCTGTGAGACAGACAGACAGATTTCTCAGCGGCTGAGAGGGTTTTAGAGCTCCTGACACCCAGAGAGGAATTGGGGACCGAAGAGGATGCAGCTTTTCATTACCAAAGCTGAGGAGGTCGGGAGGGAAGAGGAGAGGTCAGTGGGGCTCACCTCCAGGCGCCTGCTGAGACTCCAGAGCAGGGTCCGTGGGAACGAGTCTGATGTTTCTCAACCACGTGCTTCCTTAGCAGAGAACTGTCTAGATCAGCGGTTCCCAGCGTTTTTTGGCACCAGGGACTGGTTTCGTGGAGGGCAGTTTTTTCACAGACAGGGGAATGGTTTCAGGATTAACCTGTTCTGCCTGAGATCATCGATTCTCATAAAGAGGATGCAACCCAGATCCCTCGCATGCGCCGTGCACAGTAGGGTTCCCACTCCTCTGGGATGCAGTGGCGCTGCTGACCTCACAGGAGGCGAGCTCAGGTGGTCAGGTTCTCTCACCCACTGCTCACCTCTGGCTGTGCGGTCCAGTTCCCAACAGGCCACCCACAGGGACCGGTCCGCAGCCCAGGGGTGGGATCCCTGGTCTGGATTAGTGCAGCTTGACTTTGGAAAAGAAAGAAAAACCCTCTGATGTGGGCACAGCAGCCACATCACGCAGACCCATGATTCCCGCCTTAAGAGCTCCCCGCGGGCCCTCACTGGGTGAGGGCAGTAAGCAGCCCAGGTCCTGCTCCCCAGGGGACCACCGGCCACCACTTCAGAAAAGCCAGGGGATCTCCCTGCACTCTAGGTCTGAGGCCATTTGTGAAGACGTAGCTCAGGTGCAGATTCAGCAGGCACAGTCCCCGCGGACCCCAGGGCAGCTTTCTGGGCTCACCCAGCTCCGGGGCCTCCGTGCACCATGATGCAGACCTTCCAGGCCTCGGCCACCCAGGCACCTGTGTCTTCTCTGCTGAGGGGGGCTCCTCCCAGCCCCACTGGCTGGTCCCTGGGGCACATCTCTGGATGAAGGAGAAGCCCAGAGCGCCTCCCAGGACGGAGACGGGCCCGCCTCTTCCCGGACAGGAGATAACGGACCTTGTGGGTGGATGAGATTGGGCTTGAGATGGGGTGTCTGGCCCTGTCCAGCAGTAGGTGCTGCTCTGAGAGTCACAACAAAGACCTGCCCCTTCTCAGATTCCTCCAGATGCCCAGCAGGGACGACTTTAGACACACGGTGTTAATATATGTTAGATCCTGGGGAAAGAAAATAGGAAAATAACTTGAACGATATACTCAGAATGGTGAACTCTGTGTTTCATTGAGGATGAACGTTACTATTCAGTTTCATGTGAGATATTTGCTGTCTTTTGGATGTCTCCTGAGAGTCACGCATTTCTGTAGAATCGCAACAAATATTACGGTGTAATCATCCATATGTGTTTGTATATTATAAAGTACAGCAAAAATTAATATATATATTTGTATACTTCCACTTTAATTCAGAAAAGACTCTGTCTCTTCAGTCTCTCACCTGCAGTTCATGCAGGACTCACACCCCCAAACCTGAAATGCATCTTTATTGAGAAAAGTTTATCTTTTTACACTTGATGATATCATGGCAAAACCATCTCATTGTTTGATTTTTGTTTTATATATAAACTGAGTCAAGATGTATTAAATGCTTATTGATTATATTTATTTAGTTTTTGGTTGACTCATATTATTTGCTTGGATTTAAACTTTCTTCTATTTTATAGTTTTAATTTAGCCTATTTTACTATAGGGTGTTAAATCGAACATACATATTGTCACTTGCTTTACATATTGTTATGTTTTATGTATTTTCCTATTTTCATTTTACACGGTGATCATGCAATCTTTTACCACATAAATGTATATATTTTGATGTAGGGAATATAAAAGTAATTGGGTATTGTTTTGTCTTTTCCTTATAATTTCCATATTGTATAGTATGAGATAAATGTTAATATTTTCTAAGTATTTTATACTTTAGATAATTACCTATTGATCCATAGGGAGGTCGTTTTGCCGCATGTGTGGGTTACATAATGTTTTCTCTTCACTTTTGCTTCGTCTCCACCCTGATTTCCCTCAACCCAACAGCGCTTGTTGTGGATATGGAATAGTAGTCATTCCAGTGAATGGGGAAAATTGAGGGGTTTATGTTACAAATCGGTTTGAACCCATGACATGGCCTTAAATTACACACACCAGGTACTTACATATATATGAAATAATAATTTGCAAGTTAGATTTGGGGTGGGGAATGAAATTACAAAATGATAATAAAATAAAATATACTTTGGAATAATTTTAACAAATATGTGAAATGTATATAAGAAATAAGTAGAAAATTTCTGAAATACATGAACATACACATAAGAAGTTACAGCATGGACTTGGGTTAAAAAAATCAATATTATAGGCCGGGCGCGGTGGCTCAAGCCTGTAATCCCAGCACTTTGGGAGGCCGAGACGGGCGGATCACGAGGTCAGGAGATCGAGACCATCCTGGCGAACACCGTGAAACCCCGTCTCTACTAAAAAAATACAAAAAACTAGCCGGGCGAGGTGGTGGGTGCCTGTAGTCCCAGCTACTCGGGAGGCTGAGGCAGGAGAATGGCGTGAACCTGGGAGGCGGAGCTTGCAGTGAGCTGAGATCCGGCCACTGCACTCCAGCCCGGGCTACAGAGTGAGACTCCGTCTCAAAAAAAAAAAAAAATCAATATTATAAAAATCAATTGTTCATAAACTCATTTATAAATTTAATTTGGTCCAAATATAGATACATTCAGTTAGGAATTATGGATGTTATTGCAAGAATCTCATAGATGAAAACACAAATGAGAATAACCAAGAAAACTCTGGAAAAGAACAAAATGAGGGTAGCTACCCCTGCAAGACATGTTGGTTGATGGCCAGACTGATAGATGGGTGGAGCTCAAAACTCAGAAATAGACTGTAGTGCATAAGACACATTACAAAGTGACAAAATAGATTCTTTACAAAATATAGCACAATAAAACTCTGATTAAAAATAAAGCTATATGGCAAAAAAAAAAAAAAGTACAAGTTTTGATCAGGTTAATTCTGGCAGGTTGTGCTGGGCCTTCTGAGATTTCTGTGGATGGACAGCTCCCACTCCCACCCCGAGTTCCCTAATCTGTCCTTTTTGCTGAAGTCACTCCCCACTATCACTCGAATTGGAAGTAACATGTTTCCTCTGAATCCTTTTTCAAGAAACTCAGAATAAAGAAAGCCTATCTATACATGCTCCTCAAATGATTATTGTCAGCGCTTCTCTGGCAAGAAAGAGCCCAGACTGTCACGCCCACAGAAGCAGGATGTGCCATCACATAGGATACTTCTCCATGAGCTCTAACATGGTTTGCTCTGTGTCCCCACCCAAATCTCATATCTAATTGTAATCCCCACGTATCAGGGGAGGGTCCCGGTGGCAGGTGATTGTATCATGGGGGCGGATTTCCCCCTTGCTGTTCTGCTGATAGTGAGTGCGTTCTCACGAGATCTGATTGTTTAAAAGCATGTGCTTTTCTTCACTCTCTCTGTCTCTGCTTTTCACGATGGTAAGACATACACTGCTTCCCCTTCTGCCATGATCGTAAGTTTCCCGAGGCCTCCCCATCTATGTGGAACCGTGAGTCACTTAAGTCTCTTTCCTGTACAAACTGCCCACTGAGATAGTTCTTTGTAGCAGTGGGAAAATGGACCGATAGAAGCCCAGAGTTTCATCCTCCACGTGTGATCAGAGCTTTCCCAGGCTCTGCATTGCTCTGCAGATCAGCCCTACCACAGAGGCTGAGCTGTGAGCGTCTGACTCCCGAAGTGGCTGCTGAACCTGTGTCCTGCTACTCTGCTCTCCTGCAGGGATCCTGCCCGCTCTAAATAGTCTCTTCCAGAGCTCTGGGATCTCTCCTGGCTCCATCTACCTCCTGTAGATACACCTGTAGTACATCAGGCACCTGTAGTACATCAGGCACAAGTTTTGATTCTCGCTAGGACTCCTGCCGTCTCCAACCACCTTCTCAAGATGTATGGTGTTGCCATCTGTTCTGAGAGACCCCATCTCAGGGAATCTCTCTGCACCGACATAATGAAATTAGTTCACTGGGAAAAGGAACAGAAAAGAATCAGGCTATGCTGGGGGCTGGGTCTACAGTTCCTTTACTTGATTTGTTTCTGTGATTTATCCAAATGGGAATAAACATACATTCGTCTCTACGTGGGACAAAAACAGGAGGAGACGCAGCTCACAGAGCAAGGAGGACAGGTGGGCACCGAAAGAGCACACTCCTCACTGTGTGAATCCCACGTCTACATCCCAGAAGGAGGGAACAGTCCCAAAGGACTCTTCTGGGTGACGTGGAGACCAAACGCACGGGAACCCCCAGCACCTGCCCTGCCATCTGGCTTAACTGTAACTAACACAGTCCTGGCACAACACAATTTCCAGCGAGACTCTTTCCGGGACTCACGGAGGTGATTACGGGAGACAAAAGGCAATGAATGTCCCTCCATTCTTCAGAGCTCATAGGACCTAAGCTGATTGCTCTCCAGGTTTCAGGTTGTCACTCTCCCTCTCCCTCCACAGAGTCAGTCAGTCCCATTCTGGTACCTAGAATTTCACTTTTATTCTTATCATCCCCTACTGTCTCCAAGACACTTGTCCCTAAGAGCAAGGTGAAACAGGGATAAAGATTTTTGTATAAACCTTAATTGTAACTGACTTCGAGTTCCATAAACTCGCTTTTAGCTGGGCTGCCAGTCATCATGGGCAAAGTAGACTGGCTTGGGGCTGCTGTTCAGAGAAAGAACGACATACTGTGCCAAGGAATGGCCAGAGGGAGAAATCTCATACTTTGGAAATAGATTCATAGCCCCCAGTGATTTCATGTGATCCTGGAGGCTGTCAAGAAGAGATCGTTTCTTTTGGAGACAGCCACATTCAGTCAACAAATTACCTAAACAACACTGGTGGATTAAGAGGGGAAACAAGGAAGTAAAATCAGACAGTTGGCCCATTTTCAGTAGATTTGGTGATTAAAGTCTCAGTATGTCAGAGTGAAAATGGTCCCAAAAGTCTAAAAGCTGACAAGAATGAGTTTCAAGGGACAGGTGGTGTGGCTGGAGTCAGCTGGCGTGACGCTGACGGTGGCGACAGTGGTGAGACATGATTGAAACCTCCAGAAGTGGGTCTGAAGTCCAATGCACTCGTTCTGCCGGGAATGGTCACGGGCGTCCCCAACCACGAGGTAAACAGATCGACTTTCCCCAAGAACCACAAGCCTGGCCTGCAGCGACAAGCTCTGCATGAGACACAGTCAGGCTCCGTCCAGAGCTTGATTATGGGCAGGTGCCGCAGAACACAGTCCCTTCCCATGGACTCCTAAATGACGCATGCGACTGTCAGATCAGCAGCTGAGACTGTTTCCAGTTTGCAGCCTCAAAGAGGGTGTGCTTCATCAGACAGTCTCTGGTTTGAACGGGGATGAATGAATGGGTAGAATGTGGGCAGTGGCCAAAACCCTGAGTTTTGACGATTTTTTTTTTTTTGTAATCTCCATGTTCAAGCAATTCTCCCATCTCAGGCTCCGAAGTAGCTGGGATCACAGGTGCCTGCCACCACGTCCAGCTAATTTTTTGTATTTTTGGTATAGATGGCATTTCGCTACGTTGGCCAGGCTGGTCTCAAACTCCTGGCCTGAAGAGATCCGCCCACCTCAACCTCCCAAACGACTGGAATTACAGGCTGGAGCCCCCACGCCCGGCCCTGAGTCTGATCATTGAGCGGAGAGGCCGCCCCTGCTTCAGGTTCCATGTGGCTGGCACTGAGCCTGAACAGTCTCTGTTGTGGACACCATGAGGAATCTACTACTCTGACCCACCAGTGAACGTGGACCAGACATTTAGGGGGTACGTGCTAAATTTGGGACCCCATAATGCCACAGCTTTGCTTCCGACAGTGGAGAAGGACATAACATTTTCACCGACAATAGATCTTGATTTTTCCTTTAGCGCTCAGATGTTCCTGGACTGGTCCATTTTCCTTCCAGAATATACCATGTCTGTATAATAAGCAAGGCTTTCAGGGGTTTTTGTAGAGTTCCGTTTCAAAATTGGAATATCAAGTTGGGGAGCCTCAAGATGTCTGTGGGTCAGGATTTGGTGAGGACAAGAGCTCACTAGCAAGCTGACAGATAATGATCAAAATCAGTGTGACTATTATTGTGTCAGGGTAACTAGGACCCCATGGGCACCTCTAGGTGGAGGCTATCTCCCTTTTCCAGAGGCTGCAGATGACAAAATCATCAGCTACAACCGTTGTCCACCACTGGAATCACTGAGCAATGTAAGTCAGCTCACATAATTTCAATAACCCTTCCCCGGAAAACAGAAGGTTGCATTTCTTTGGGTTCTGTCAGTTACCTCTGCTGGCAGAGCGGGGATCACACCCCACACAGGAAGACTGAGAGCAACTCCTCTCACCTGCCGAGACACAGAACATAATCTGCATAGTGAGGATTTGGGACAACAGAGGCTAGAGGCACTCATAGGAATCCTAATGACTCGCCCCCAACTAGTGGCAAATGGCAGGAGAGTTAGTCTCACACGTCCCTGCCTGCACCCCACCCAGATTAATAATTTCCTCTGGTACATAGAGACAGGAAGCCCCAAAACACGCAACCCATCAATTCCTGCTGTTGATTCTGATGCAGAAACCGAACAGGACATTGAACTAGCACAAACCCTCTCTGTTGAGTTTGGTTCTTGTTTTTGCGTCTTGTATTTTTCTCTGTGGAAACACAAACTAATAAGTATATGCTATACAATGGCATGGGTAAGGGACTGTGAGGGTCCAGCAGACCAGAGGAAGCTAGGATAGGAGTGTGTGAGTGTGTGTGTGTGTGTGTGTGTGTGGTAGGGGCCATGACAATGGGGAGGTGTGATTCTTTTTTAGCTTTTCAGAGCATGGTCATGCGGCATTTCTTTTCTTTCTTTCTTTTTTTTTTTTTTTTTGAGATGGAGTCTTGATCTGTCGTCAGGCTGGAGTGCAATGGCACCATCTTGGCTCACTGCAACCTCCACCTCCCAGGTTTAAGTGATTCTCCTGCCTCCACCTCCTGAGTAGCTGGGACTACGGGCGCCTGCCACCACACCCAGCTAATTTTTGTATTTTTAGTAGCAATGGGGTTTCACCATGTTGGCCGAGATGGTCTCAATCTCTTGACCTCATGACCCGCCCACCTTAGCCTCCCAAAGTGCTGGGATTACAGGCGTGAGCCACCACACCCGGCCTATGCTGCATTCTTAGCATTGCACCATCCAGCATTTGGTGACTATTCAGGGTCAGAAGCTTGTCTCTTTCTGCCGGTTTGCAGCCACACTTCACCCCACCATCCGTAGCACCTTTTCCCACTCCTGCACCTACTGACTCTTCTTCCCGGAATCCACTTAGGTTGGTGACTTAAATCCTTGCATGCAACAGGACTAACAGTGTTTCAGGCCAGGTACGGTGGCTCACGTCTGTAATCCCAGCATTTTGGGAGGCCCAAGCGGACAGATCACTTAAGCCCAGGAGTTCGAGATCAGCCTGGGAAACATGGCACGAGGCTGAGACGGGAGGATTGCTGGAGCCCGGGTCAGGAAGGTTGCAATGAGCCAAGATGGCACCATTGCACTCCAACCTGGGCGACAGAGTGAGATTCCATCTAAAAACAAAAACGAAAACAAAACAAAACGAAAAAACGGAGTTTCAGTGTCTTCCTCCCAAAAACCTCTAAGCTGATTCCACTTTATCCACAGAGCTGCTGCAGTGGGGTGTGGGTGGAGGGAGGGATCGGGGGTACAGAAGGAAACAGTGACCCCTGCTGGCAAGCGCAGCACTAACAGGCCTCATTTCATTAGAGTTGACCACAGCCTGTTGGCCGCTGTCTGCTCAACCCCATGAATTCAGTGTCAGCTTCGGGGACTCCTTGTCCTTTCCTCCTCCTGCCAGGAGGAGAATAAGCCACA